>NC_062560.1:106204828-106507588 GCF_016906955.1 Phacochoerus africanus | reverse complement strand
CATTTCAGAAGATAGAAGCATATTAACTCTTCAAACTAATATGAGGTGCTTTTCATAAATGACTTGTTCCAGTTGCTTTAATGGTGCCCTAGTCACCCCCATTAATGTATCTCCAAACACTAAGTAATTTTCTGTCACCTCAGCAGGAGAACTAGGATATTTCTTTTTGTGACATGAAGAGCTTTGGAATAGTTTGTGGGTTTTTTTTATTTATATTAATGAAATATTTATTTATTGAATCGCATTGGGAATGTATATGTGTGTAGTAGATTTAAATTGCTACTTCTGCTTATAAAAATCCTGTGTCTCTTTTAAAGAATAGTAATAGTTAAAAAGAAGTTATGATAAACGTTTTTCCAGTTTTTTCCATACCAGTGAGTCCAATTTTATACTTAAATTATTTTGCTAATTCTTATTATAAACGGCTTTTTTATTGAAATGTGGACTTGAAATCCAGTGGCATTTTTAATATACCAGTAGATAATACATATTTAAATTTCATATATGAATAATTAGAATTCCAAATGGCCTTTCTAGTTTTCTTTTCACACCACTGCTAAGGCCCATTTGAATTTTATATAGGTTAAGAAATAAAACTGATTTCCTAGATGAATGAAAGTTATCTTTCAATAATTTTAGCCTAATGCCAAAATTAAGCTGTTCACAAATGGACTGTTTTAAATAACCCTGCCCAGACTTGAAGTTCTTAGAGAAAATAATATTTGGCATGTATATAGCACACCCTAGCCAGAATAGACTTTTATATATTGGTTATATGTCATGACATAGATCAGTGATATGCCTATAATTTTATAGATAAACTGGAATAATTCAGTTTTTTCCTCATTCCCGCTACCAAGTCCCAGTCACTGAAAGCTGCCCTCTCACTTTCTCCCCTACCCTCAAAGTTATTTTAAACTCTCAAGTATTTAGCCAAAAATCTTTTGAGAGCAAAGTGAACACATATAGCAGGGCCAAATAAAACATATCTCAGCTTAGCTTCCCTGATAGAGGATGGTGCAGAAGATATCATTTTCACAGAGTAGATTCAGTTGTTACAAGAAGCTAAATTACAGTGAGTCATTGTTTTCATATACACAAGATTTAACGAAACATCTGGAAGGACCCTGAATTAATACCCAAATGATATACACAGATTAATATACAGATGAGAATCTGTGTAATTCTGATCCTGAGTTTGGTCCGAACACCATTATTACAAATTTATTGCAACTAGAATATGAGCTCTGTGCTGGCATGGATTTTTGTCTGTTCCGTTCATTGCTCCTTCGCTAATATGTGGGATGGTGCCTGCCATATCATATGGTTAATAAATATTTTCTAAAAAATCAATTTTCTTATATTCTGGATGAAAACTCATAGCTCCAGAATTTCCAGGTTGCTTTGTAGATTTCTGAAAAATTCTTAAAATTTGATTATTTGTGTGTAATGATTCTGCCACCCTTACATATAAGGAACAGTAAACGATATGGGGTATAAGAAACAAGTGAGTCCCAAATCCTTAGCATGGCATGTAAGGCTCATTGGTAACTGGCCTCTCTACACATATTCCTATAGCATAGACACAGCAAATTATTTGCTGTTCTTTGAATTTACCACTTACAGTACCTACTTTGCCTTTAAATATGTGATTCTTGCTATTGGAAATGCTATTACTACCTTTTAACCTGCCAGAGGCATATTTATCCTTTTAGATACAACTCAAATATCATCTCTTCTCTGAAACTATTCTCAATATTCCAGTCAGGTTAAGTCCCTCACTTCCCTTAGACGCCACAGTCCTTTATGCATAAATTTGTCATGGAAGTTACCTCCTTGTCCTGTCATCATTTCCATGTCTTCACTAGATTGTTAGCTGTTCAAGGGCAGAGGATATGTCTTTTTTTCCATCTTTCATATCTGCCTGGATCCTATCATAGTGCCTATCACACAGTACGTACTTATTAAGTGCTTATTGAATAACTTATTAACTAAGTGCATGAAAACTAATGGTGGGAGTGCTATTAAAAATGATAATATATAATTTGGCATGAGTTTAGAAAAAGTAAGTATACTGAACCTGGCTTAGATTTATTACATTTGCTAGCATAGTACTACATTTTGAGGTAACTGGCCACAAAAAAGGAATAGTTGAAAAAGAAAGGGAGAATTAACACATGGAGTTAAGGGTCTAGACAAGGAGGTAACGCCATAAAAATAATGGATGCTGGATATGGAGTGAGAGAGGCTAAAGGACAAGTGGATGGACAAAAGGTACAGAATCACGTCTAGGACAAACCTTGGAACCAGTGAAAGAGCTAGTAACTATGTCAAAAGTAAAAATTCAGCCAAGCAGATATTTTGTCAATATAACATCAAATCACTGTTTGGCTGTTTGTATGGGGTGTTTTTCCCGACCAAGGTGATGATTTGTGGACTGAATGGAGTCCACTATTCAGGCATTGTGTAGACTCATACTACATGGTCTTTATATCATTAATGTCCTTAGGCAATTCTCATAGACTGACCTGCACATCTTTCCAAAATCTGTAAAATGAACACAACTGTATTCATGTGCATAGATCAACCATTGTTTTTTAAGTGCCTGAAATGTTCATTTGCTTGTTCAGGTTAAATGTTTAGGGCAATGTTAATAAGGAATTGAGCCATGTAAGTTTCTAGCATAGAAGCTCTAATGTTATTGTTGCTGTTTGTTTTTGCTTTCCAGCTTTAAGAGGTTTTGGAAAATGCATTTTATAGCAATTGCCTGCAGTGTTAGCACTAAATGATAATAAAGATAAGCATGCCTTTATTTAATTTCATACCTCCTTGATGAATTTAGAATAAAGAAAAACTTGCTCAGCATTTAATCAGAAACTGTAGAATATTTTCATCTGAAAGCCAGTCTCTGATGCTGTGATTGATACATGAAAAGTTCTGAATGTAGATCACAGATTTAGGCTCAGTCTATTTAGCCTGAGATGGTATTGCTACCTTGTAAACAGGAAATGGCCCCGATTTTTATCTGATTGTCTCATCTGGCTGGGTGATAGTATGCTGAATAATACTCTAACACACATTTCCCAATGAGTAACATTCCTTTCATCTTTGCTAATGTTAAATAATTTCAAAACTCTCCTCAAGGCAGCTGCTGTGAGCTAGAGATCTAAACACAAGAGAGGCCAACATTTTCTTTTATCGGTCCTCCTGTAAACACAGATGTTGTTTGTATTATCTGGAAGCACAGAATACACTCTAAAATATCACTGTTATTTTCAGTGAGTCAAAGTGACATGACAGTGGTTAAATGAATCTATAAGCATTAATACAAAGTGAAATAATAGTTCAAAAGAAGGTGTAAAAATACATTAAACTCTTACAACAACCATGAGCTAATATATGCATAGTTTAAGGGCCTCTTTTTTATACAGTCAGTGACAAAGGAACAGTCCATTGTCTCCCAGCTGCCATATCCCTCAAAGTAATTTTGGCGGCTGGCTGTGAAAATCCAGATGGAAACAGCAGCAAGCTGAATGAAACCTGAGAAGGTGAGAAAGCAGGAAGTTCTAGCATCAGCCACTACACATTGCACAAATGAGGAGAACCAGGCCGTGAATTCAAATGTACTACTTATAACTTCAAATGCTGTATAAGGTGATTAGGAGTCAGTGTTAAAAGTGTTCCAACTTGTCTTTGCCACATGGTATCTGTGTGGCTTTGGACAATTTACATAAACTCTCTTTGAGCCTCAGTTGCCTTCTTTGAAAAACAGGGATAAAAATAACCTTTTTCACAGGGCATACTGTGAGGATTAAATAAAATAATATCTATCTTGGGACCTGGTACATTGAAGATACTAAATTCATGTTTGGATGTACATATTTTTTCAGTATGTAAAACTGTATGTCCCTTCGTAGCTTGACTTGCATCCCTTTGAACCCTAGGACTGGAGAATGTGTGTTTTGAAATCAGAATTACTAATCCAAGTGGTTAAGTCTAAAACTTTGTACTTCATCAGTTACAAATGGGGAAGATTAGTTCCCCAGTTTCCACGGCAAGTAGAGAATGACCATTTTTTCTAAATATAAGTTTGTACAGGTAGGATTATAATGTAAACACAGCTCTCAAAAATAATTCTGTAACCAGTTATAATGGAAAAAATAAAAATCATTATAAATGAAAAAATAATTCCATTACTTCAGATGACCTATATGTCAGAATGAGGTCAATACTGGCCCTGGTTACTGGAGTGTTTGACTACTATGCTATTGTTTCTGTGTAATAACCCATTCTGCTACTGACTATATATACACTGTGCTACTAAAGACCCCTTGTAGAAATTAGTGATAAACAAAGGGGACATTACCAACCTCCCATTATTGAGAGGTAGCTTTTGAGGGTTGTTTAAAGAGTAGGGCTGCATTTACATTGAGTTAACCATTTCCTCTGATCTAGTCTTCTTTGAAACAAATAATATGCATTTAGACAGAATAATTAGACAGGATTGTGTGAGAAATCTCTAGCTGTAGAATAAAACAAAGGCAAGTAGCTTGTTATGGTGGCAATGGCTAATGTGCATCACCAGTATCGAGTCACCTGATCTGTCATAGTACTTCGTCACTGAGCTTAGATTGGCCATGAATCCTTCCTGCCACATTAGGATCAAACCTAATTTGTTGATCATATTTACATTAGTCTGTAACTATCAAGTCATTCAGGAATTTCGATGTGCAGAATTGAAACCCTTATGATTTCACTGGAGTGAAGGCAAAATGGCCAATAAATCAAGAGAAATTCATCTGTCATTTCCCTCATTCATGGCAGTTTGTGAACTCAGATTGGTTTTTCAGTCTTATCAATGATGTCACTTTGTTTCATTTTTCCCAGTGTTCAACTGGGGCATTTAAATTAGGCACATGGGAAACATACTTCTCCGTTTTTACAATACATGCCTATTAAAGTGTAGTTAATATACAATAAACTGTACACATTTATAGTGTGTCATTTGGCAGATTTTGGCCCATGAAAACATCACCACAACCATTATAGTGAACATATGAATAACCCCTCAAAGTTTCCTCTTGGCACTCTGTAATGCTTTTCCCTCCACCACTTCCAAAACACCCAACTCCCAGGCACCCGGGATCTGCTTTCTGTCACTATAGATTAGTTTGCATTTTCTAGAGTTTTACATAACTGGAAGCATATACTATGTAAACTTTTTGACCTTTCTTTAAAAAACAGCACAGTTTGATATTTATCTATATTTTGCTATGTATCAATAGTTCATTCCTTTTTATAGCTCAATAGTATTCCATTGTACGGATAGAGGAAAGTTTGCATTTATTCACCAGGTGATGACTATTTGAGCCATTTTCAGCTTTTTGCTCTTACAAATAAAACTGCTATGAACATTCATGTACAAGTCTTTGTATGGACATGTGATTTCATTTCTCTTGGGTAAAATATCGAGGGGTAGAATAGTTAGATCATATGGTAAGTGTATGTTTAACTTTATAATACCTGAAGGTCTAATTAGCCCTAGAGCAAACATTGCTCTCAGCCCACCTAACAAAGCTTAATAGCAAGACCCAAAAGGATGAAACTGATGGCACGTATGACCACAGCCCAAAATAAAGTTCAATAATAGATATAGGAATATAAAACCCTCTTTGCAGACTCCACTCAATGCTCATGAACTACAAGGTTTTTCACTCTGGTTGTTGAGAACGGGGACTATTTGCAGCCCTGTTTCTGATTCAAAGTTGTTTCCTTTCATCCTTTCAGTTGGGTCTTCCTCCTGTCTCAAGTGGTTTCCTTGCATGCGTGTACTGTTCAAGACTGGTAAATATCCAGGGGAACCCTGTGCAGATCTCTTGGAGTTCTCTTTCTCTGTACCTCTCTCCTCTTTGGTATTTGTACTGCGCTCTGGCTGTCTTAGCTTTCCCAGGTGACTAGGTCCATCTCCTCAAATCAAAGAGACTGCCAGGTTGCACCTACATTTTCCCTCCCTTCGCTAAGGCCTGAAAACTCTTTGAAGGCAATAAGTTGAAGCACTCATAGGACTTGTCTCATCTGTTTCCCATATCTCAGGGATCACCGTCTTTCGTTGCCTGATGTCTGAAATTGTTGTTTCATATATTTTGTCTGGTTTTTGTTGCTACAGTTTCTGACAGGAGAATAAATTTGGTCCCTCTCACCCTATCTTGACTAGAAGTGGAATTCTCCAGAATTTAATGTTTTTCTCTAAACAGAATTCAAATTCAGAGGTCCCTGATGAGCATCCCAAGGGTTCTTTCTACAGTCTTTGCCCCTTTGGAGAGTTTCTTTTATCCCTGAAAAAAAGTTCTCTGAGTTCATAAAAATAAAATAAATTCACTCCAGGAAACTCTACAAATTTGCCAAGATGGTCATTTATATCTGGTATATGGGATGAAACTGGTGGGTAATAAGAACAAAAGAATTTTTAATTCAAGCCAGCCTAAAAATCGTCTTTTGCCAAGGCTTTGTGGCTGGTTTTATCAAAGGCCTCCCAGTCCCATACCCTAGGGTATATTTTGAAGAATTTTAATAGAGATTCTTTTCTCAATTCATTAAGCCAAAAAGAATAGTGAGGACAGCTTCCTTTGTGAGAGTGTTTGAGTCAGAAGATGATACAGAGAACTTGTTCCCCATTAGTCTAATATTGCTATAAATTGTTTTTTCCTAAATCCACACCAGTAGGTTGCTGCCTTTCTCTTTTTGCCAAATTTGTGTAGCATCTATTATTTGAAATGCATGGCTAATTTACCAAAATAGGAATTTTTCAATTTGCAACGGTAAGCATTGTTTTAAACAAAAGCAGACCAAAACAAAACCATCTCATATGTGTCAGCATTGCATTTACAAATTTAACCATTTCAAGGGTGGTTTCATATTAACTACTGACTTTAAAACTTGTAATTTATGATCACTCCTTGCCGAGAATTATTCTAAGGCGAGAAGGGATGGCAATACTATCTTATACTTATAAGGTCCTTCATAGATCATACAACATTTTGCAGAAATTATCTTATTTGATTTTGAGAAACGCTAAATGTTTAGAAAACACTGGGATGTGGAGGTCTAATTCATGAGGTAATATAGACAGCATACATATAGAAAAAAATATACAATCAGAAATAAAATAATGTAGTAAAGATTAGAAATGCTATGAGGAAGCGTACGATTATTGAGAGGAAGGAGAGGAAGGTTGGAGAATACTTTGTGAAGGTACTGACCCAAGCTGGATGTTAGGAATTATATTGGTGAAAGATCAGAGGAACATTTTCCAGTTGGTTGGCACAACATGTCCAAATATACAGAGGTAAAAATAAATTGGGCATCTTGGAAAGTTGCCAAGAAGAATCCCCAATAGACCAGAATGTAGTTTATTCAATAGTTCTTTGTGTATAGTGACTCTGGTGTACAGTTCTTTCTTGACCTCTTTACTCAATCATGACAAAATAAATGCTTACAGATTAGAGTAGAATGTTATAGAAGTCACATTGTTTGCCTTTAAGAGTATGTGTTTGAAGCACTCACAAGTGTTTTTAGTGGTCATCTAACTCTAGCTCACTGTTCTCATTTCTCTAGATGGAATTGTGCTGCAGATTTATGTAGTTTAAGACATACACAGACACACGCACATACATATAACACACACGAAACAAACAGCTTCACACACTTAGTGAAATTAACGAAAATACGGAAGTATACATGGTAGACCTACAGTGGTCAATAAGGATTCAAGCTCTAAAGTGATATGAACAGCCAGAAAATTGGACCAACACAGGTAAGAAATGAGAAATTTTTAGGGCCATTGAGCACAATGCATTTTCAGTGTCCAGTAGCCCTGAAAATTTCTCATTTAGGCCAGGAAGTCTCTGTCTCATTTGAAATATTGAAGTAAAGGGAACACACGCAGGTTCTCATTGATCTAAATTTCTGTTTAGTCCAGGACTTTTCACCATCTTTCCTAGTCTCTGATTCTTTATCCAGACTCTTGTTACCGAGGCTATAGAGCAGGCATCAGCTTTTTTATTGCAGTGGTAACTGCTGTCTGAGTTAGCTTCAGAGCACGTTCTCCCATCTGTGAGTACAGTCTAAACTGGACCCTGCACCAAATGAATATTAGTTCAAGAAAATAGAAGTTGTTTATTCCCGCATCAAATTTCCTTCCTTCTTACTGAAGGATTTTTGCATCTCTAGGTAAGACTGGATGGAGTGCCTTTTGATTTTGCCAAGGCTCATCTCCCTTCCTTTTGACTTTATGCTATAATTCTGTGTCCTTCTCCAGTTTGAAGAGTTTTTACAGATTTGCTCACTGTAAAAACTCACTGTACTTTTGAGAGTATCCTTTTTGACATTAATGTGGTCTTTTAACTGTGTTCTGGAATGTCTCCAGTTAGCCAGTATTAGTCACAAAGCATGAATGTTTATACTTTCAGGCTTTTAACTCCGCCCAGATTTTTGCCATACTTTTCACTATACTGACAGATGGAGAAATCTTGAAAATTAAATAAGGCATAATTGGAAGGTCCTGAGTACTGAGATAATGGGTGCATTTGGAAATGTGAGGGGGGAGATTAGGCTTCAGAAAGCTTGGTTTTTTAAGTCCTCTGATATCCACAGGCTCCAGACTTGCATGTGGGAGCACTCCATATCTCACTCCTATGCCCGAAAAAAGGCTGATGAACCCTCAGCAGAAAAATAAAGGTCATGTCTGGGTGGTATGCCTTTATTACTTTGTCATTTGGACCTATAAAAAGGCTCTCTGTGGAACTTGCCAAAGGGCATGGCATGGTCCTGTTAATTCACTCTGTTCAGTGCCTACTACAGGGCTGTGCATTTGATAAAGCTTTTTCACAAAGAGAAGAGGAAATTAAATTGGGCTAATTTTCTAAGACTAAGAGAAATCAGAGAAGTCTGTTTTGTTTTATTTCCTTGACTTGAAATTGAGTGGGTGTTCAGCAGAGCTGTGTTTAAGTAAACTTAAATGAACTGATTTGTTTGACAATTTGATATCATTTTCCTTTCAAAGCCCCCAAACTGAGAAATACAAAATGGTACCCACTTGTGAAAATTATTTGTCTCCTGTCTGGTGTTGCTCCCCTCCATCCTTCCTTCCAGCCTGCCTTCCTTCCTTTGTATTTCTTGCTTAAGACCCTAATAACTCATTGTATTTTTCTCTAGCGCCAGGAATAGTTAGTGAGTCAGTAGTATTTCTTATATTTCTTAATTGTGTGATTTTTTTATGCATTATACCATAGAATAGTGCTTTTAAGTTTGCAACAGCCGTGTTTATAAACTGATAATTTCATGTTTGATAAGAAACTATTGACTTGTTAATGATATATTTTACATACTCTATTAATAATCTTACAATTCACAATGGATATCTAGGCTCTTTTGATACTTTAACATGGCAAGACTTGTAATCCTGACAGAAGATCTTATAGAGCTATTGTGTATGATTATCCTTCACAGTAGAACTATGAATAGCACCTCAATTCATTAAATGGCTAATTCTTTTCCCATTTGAAAATATTAACCATTCCACATTTTGCCATAACAGGTTCAAGTTATAATTACAGAATTTTATGACAAGGGATTTCACCTAGAGATTTATTTCTAGTTGGACCTGAAGGTTTTGCAAATGAGGAAACTGAAGCCCCAGGATATTAAGTGATTTATCCAAAATCCATGTGGCTATTTAATAACAGTTGCTTTTGCATATAGTCCATAAGGCTTGTTATGAGTCACAGAATTAAAGCTAATGATTTTGTCCCCTCTCCTTCTTTCTTTTTTTGGAAATGAACTACACTCTTTGCAAATTATATTCCAAATCACTCAAGTCATGGCTAAGATATATCATGCTTTTTGACCTCCAGTTATTTATTTGGAATGTGATACCTTAAAGCTCCATTTTTAGAGGAAGTTTGGATGGGTAGGATTTTAAGAAAAATAAAGTCTTGAGCTTATCAGAAACTCAAAAATGGCACTTCTAGAAAAATGCTGATATAAATAACTACTACTTTCCCTTTCAAGTTTTGATAAGTGACTTCTCTAGGCTGAACACCTGAAGATCAATCTCTAAATTCAGAGAGAAAATACAGTAGTTCATTTTATTCAGCACTTTATAGAATTTTTAAAAATTATTAATTTATTAGAATTAACGGAGGCCTAAAGGGATCCTTCAGGCCAGATCCACTTAACTTAGTCTTATGATTTCCAACTACAGAATGTTCCCTTAGCTGCCTAAAGCTCATCAGTGATCAATTTCGTCTTTATTTCCCACCCCCTAGAATTGGCTTTCAACTGTTATGTTCTAGGGAGAAAGTGCTCCCTAGAGGATCAATGAGAAATTATGAATCATTTAGCCTTGATTGCCTCTTGGCTTATATATAAGCAAAACAGCATCTTGACTACTTTTTGTTTTTAATACCTGTACTTTCTCCCACTGGGAGGAAAAGAGCAGGGCCTCCTTCTAACTCAGAGATCCTTGGATCCATCCATGAAAATTGATGGATTCTCCAGTATCCTCACTTTCTTACTATCTTGTGGTACACAATCCACTAAAAGTAAAGTATAGAGGTATAGTTGAAGTACAATAAACTACACATAAACTATACAATATGATAAACTTTGGTATGCATACACATGTGAAACCATTGCCAGAGTCAAGTAGCAGACGTTTAGATCATCCTAAAAGTTTCCTTAGCCCCTTTTTTCTCCATTTCTCCCTTCTTTTCTTCCCCAGGCAACAACCGATCAAGTTTCTATCACTGTTAGATTGGTGTGTGTTTTCTAGAACGTTATTTAAATGGAAGCATACATTATGTACACATGCATCTTGTTATGTCAATAGTTGATTCATTTTTTTTTTTTTTTTTTGGTCTGAGTAGAGTTCCATAGCATGGATATACCACAAATGATTTATCCTTTCAGCTATTCATGGACACTTGATTGTTTCTAATTCTTAGCTATTTTATTAACGCTTCTATATAACCTCTTACAGATTTTTATTTCTTGATGGTAAATGTCTAGAACTGCATTGCTCTCTTGTTAAATATAGCTTTATCTGGGGTTCCCGTCGTGGCTCAGTGGTTAACGAATCCGACTAAGAATCATGAGGTTGCCGGTTCGGTCCCTGGCCTTGCTCAGTGGGTTGGAGATCTGGTGCTGCCCTGAACTGTGGTGTAGGTTGCAGACGCGGCTCGGATCCCGCGATGCTGTGGCTCTGGCGTAGACTGGCGGCTACAGCTCTGATTAGACCCCTAGCCTGGGAACCTCCATATGCCGCAGGAGCAGCCCGAGAAATTACAAAAAGACAAAAAATATATATATATGTGTGTGTATGTATATGTGTGTGTGTATATATATATATCTTTACCTTTTTGAGAAACTACCAAACTGTTTTCCAAAGTGACCATACCATTCTGCTTTCTTACCAGCAGTGTATGTTATGGTAGTTGCTCCACATCCTGGTCAACACTTGGTGTGATCATAATTTTTTAGCCATTCTAGTAGGTCTGTAGTGGTATCTCATTGTGAAGTTAGTTTGCCCTTTCCTAAAAACTAGTGATGTTGAGCATCTTTTCATTCATTTACTGGTCATTTCTATATCTTTTTCTGGTGAAGTATCTCTTCAAATCTTTTGCCCATATTAAATATTGGATTTAAACTCTGTATTAACCTGCTCAGATTTTGTCTCCTCAAGGGTGCAAAATAGGTTTTCTTTACAATAAAAATTAAATAAATATTCGTGTGGCCCACATACATCATTCACTTGACAATGTCTATGTCTGTTTACTCCTGAAATATACTTTCTAATGGTACCAATTTATCCACTTAAATCTTACATAGCCTAAGATTTTACTTATATTTCTCTTGTGGCTAGCTTTTTGGTAAGAATAGTCTATAATAAATCCAATCGAACTTTATCTTCTCTAGTGAATATGTGGTATTTTAGGTAACAATGTTATATGTGTAAGGCTGAAAATAAAAACATCCACTTATGGTGCCTTATAAGTGCTTTATGGAAAATGCATCCTATGGGAATTTTGAACATCACCAAGACATTTGCGCATTTAAGGAAATAATTCACAATGGTAACAGTTTCACGAAAGGGAAGTGAGGCTATTCAATGACTATCACCTACTTACGTGACACCTTTCTTTCTTCCTTTCTTTCTCCTTCCTTTCTCCCTTCCTTCCTTCCTCCCTCCCTTCCTTTTTTTTTTTTTTTTTTTGCTTTCCTATGAAAAAAAAAAAGAGCAACTGGGTAGCTTACTTGGATTGTTACTTTTTAAAATTATGTATTGGTGGAGTTCCCATTGTGGATCAGCAGAAACGGATCTAACTAGGAACCATAAGGTTGCAAGTTTGATCCCTGGCCTCACTCAGTGGGTTAAGGATCTGGTGTTGCTGTAGCTGTGGCGTAGGTCAGCAGCCATAGCTCCGATTTGACCCCTAGCCTGGGAACCTCCATATGCCGTGGGTAAAGCCCTAAATAAATAAGTATATAAATAAATAAAATTATATATTGGCAAAGAATTGTACTGTATTTAATTGGGGAATTTAGGATTTATTCTTTGTATTCAAATCACAGTTCCAATTAGAAATCTTACACAATTTTTTGATCAAATCGCACCACATTTCCTTAGAAGGGAAAAAACCCATGTTCACATTTCCTTTTGAAGGGGAAAAAAATCTTCAACAAAAAGGGATTCTGCTTATATTCCTCAATGATTTTTTAAAAATCTTTTTTTATTATTTTATTATCTGGAGTGAGAAACTGGCTGTGTATTTTATTTGCTCATCCTTTTCCAGTGAATATCTTTACTATGACTCAGATGCTCATATTAAAATCTTTACAAAGTCATATCTCATATGCCATTCTATTAGCGAAAATAAATGCAAGTCTATGCTTTGGGAAAGTAAATTTCCTAATTAGTGCCCTAAATCCATGGCAAGTAAATGGCGGGAACATCACAGTAATTCAGTTCAAATGCTTTCTTGCTTGTGTCTCCAAATAGAATTTGAACTGTTGTTGAGAAGTCTTTGGTAGTGCCACAATAATGTTACTTTCTCACTTCTCCCCTTTTCCTGGCTCCCACTTATTTCAGAGAAATCGCTAGGGAAGTAGTTTTCTTTTCTTCTCTCTTCTTTTTTGTTTTTTGTTTGTTTTTTTTTTTTTTTTTTTTTTTTTGGCTGCATCTGCAGTTTGTGGAAATTCCCAGGTGAGGTATCAAACCTGAACCACAGCTGCAACCCAAGCCACAGCAGTGATAACGCCAGATCCTTAACCTGCAGCACCACAAGGGAACTTTTATTTATTTATTTATTATTTTTAATTTTATTTTCCCACTTTACAGCAAGGAGATCAAGTTATCCTTACATGTATACATTACATTTTTTCCCCCACCCTTTGTTCTGTTGCAACGTGAGTATCTAGACATAGTTCTCAATGCTACTCAGCAGGATCTCCTTGTAAATCTATTCTAAGTTGTGTCTGATAATCCCAAGCTCCCGATCCCTCCCACTCCCTCCCCCTCCCCCTCCATCAGGCAGCCACAAGTCTCTTCTCCAAGTCCATGATTTTCTTTTCTGAAGAGATGTTCATTTGTGCTGGATATTAGATTCCAGTTATAAGTGATATCATATGGTATTTGTCTTTGTCTTTCTGGCTCATTTCACTCAGAATGAGATTCTCTAGTTCCATCCATGTTGCTGCAAATGGCATTATGTCGTTCTTTTTTATGGCTGAGTAGTATTCCATTGTGTATATATACCACCTCTTCCGAATCCAATCCTCTGTCGATGGACATTTGGGTTGTTTCCATGTCCTGGCTATTGTGAACAGTGCTGCAATGACCATGCGGGTGCACGTGTCTCTTTTCAGTAGAGTTTTGTCCGGATATATGCCCAAGAGTGGGATTGCAGGGTCATATGGTAGTTCTATGTATAGATTTCTAAGGTATCTCCAAACTGTTCTCCATAGTGGCTGTACCAGTTGACATTCCCACCAACAGTGCAGGAGGGTTCCACAAGAGAACTTTCAGGAGAAGTTTTCGAAGTGTGGTCCCTAGATCGATAACATAGGTCTTACCTGGGAACCTGTTAGAAATGCAGATTCTCTGTCCCTACTACAGACCAGCTGAATCAGACACTGAAATTGGTCTTGGAGGGGGCAGGCACAGCAATCTGTGTTTTGATAAGCCTTCCAGGTGATTCTGAATGAAGCATGCTGAAGGTTGGAAACCACTGGCCTAGTGGAACGAAGGAAGTTGTGAATGCAGGCCTATATAAAATTCCTTCCCTATAATTCCAAGCTGACAGGTTCATGACAACGTTGCTGTAGCAACAACTGCACAATAGGATCAGATAATGAAACATTGTGAGATTGAGGCAAGAATATTAATGATCACAATATTCTAGATCACTGAGGTTTATATTGGGCAAATGGATTTTTACTTTTAGCTTTATGTCAAGGAGAAGCATAGTTTCATAAGGTTTTATGTTTGACAAGTGGTAAAAATGCCTATTTTTTGAATATCACTCCTTTGGAATTTAGACAAATTTTGGTAGAAAAATAGAGTTACTCTTAAAGATACTCATCAAAGAAATCATAAGCAACATTGTCAACAGTGACGTTTAACCCTGAAAGGATTAATTTATAATTGACTTTCCCGAATATGATATAGTAGCTTTATTTGACTACAACATCTGTTTCACAGAACATAGTGCTGGACACCTAATAGCTATTGAATAAGCACTGAGATTTGATTTGTTAAACCCTTTTTTGGCAATTACATGTCACAAAAATAGCTATTTTTTAAAATATACTTGTATCCTGTACTGTTCTTTCTAGTACATGGCCAGTCTAAATTCCAGCACTTTTTATATTCAAATAATTAAATTCATTTTAGAGTTTGCATTTTGTTGACATGTGCTAAGGATTAGATGTGCTCAGTTAAGCTTCTTCCTGGACGAATGACATACCCTGTCTCTGATGTCAGTCTGAGAAAATCCTATATAGTGTACAACATCCCTGGATTACCTTATCTAAGTATTACATGGACATTTCAGATGATATGTCTTGGCATGTGGTCATTTTTCATTAACTTATTAGGGCCTGTTAAAGCATCTTCTCCCCTTTTTGACACCTTGCCATAATTGAAGGCAAAATTGACTATAAAACTGAATGAATGCCTGATAGTCATGTAGTAAGTTGATGGGGCTTCCTTAGTATCTAGCAGATGCCATGCAGACATGAATGTTTTAGGAAAAAGGGCCCAGTTGCTGTCTGATGTGGGCTATGGACAAGGGACACCTACCCTCTGGACTTTATTTTCCTCAGTGTAAACAGAGGGGATCATCATCTCTAAGATTCTAAACATATGAGTCTAAGGCTTGGGGAAATTGGCAGCAAAATCCAAGCCATGAACCATAAAGGTACAATATATGATTGAAAATTTTACATGTCTTTCTCAAAAAAATGAATGAAACGAATAATTAGCATAAATTCAGCCTCAAGCTCCTTTGGAGACAATGGGAAATAGTGGTATTAAATATTCATAATTTTAGAGTTTAATGTGTTTTAGGGAAAATACTTTCAAAAAGTGTATTTAAACAATGTTTTTTCCTCAGTTATCACATTGAATTATTTATTCTTAACTTTAAGGTGTATGAAATGCTTAGAAAAGCCAATAATTTTAATATTTTAAGCATAGGTGTGCTCTACACATCATATATATTCTTCCTAGAAGATAAATATCTTTTAAAGGACAGCTCTCTACACTTTATACTCCTCTGCACTCACTTATTTCATTACATTTTGTGCAACCTAAAATTGTAGCTATAAAGCTATTTTGGGCATGCTTTTTCCAGAACCTTGTAAAAATCAACAGGAGCGTAATTTTAAGCTACAGAAGTGCAAAATAAGCACAGAAGCCTAGCTACCATAAATAAAAAGGCCAGAATTCTAACTTTGCAAAAACACATAAATACTAGCAATGGGGCAGTGGGACCTAAGGTCAAAAAGTAGAATTTTATCAGGTATTTCTATATGCTTCTTAACTTTTTCTCTGACCTTTGTTTCTTCGCAGAGATGGAATTCTGTGAAACTCCTCACACTTTGTGCTCTGGCTACCAGACAGACATGCACAGTGTTTCTCGGCATGGCTACCAGTTAGAGATGGGGTCAGATGTGGACACGGAGACCGAAGGTGCTGCCTCACCTGACCATGCACTGAGAATGTGGATAAGGGGGATGAAATCAGAGCATAGTTCCTGTTTGTCCAGCCGGGCTAACTCTGCATTGTCCTTGACTGACACTGACCATGAGAGGAAGTCTGACGGAGAGAACGGTAATAGAAATATCTATATTGTTTAAGTAAAGCCCAGAGAGAATACAGATTTTAGACTTTGATTTGTTTTCTTTCCCTATGTCTCCCTATCTTTCATTTAATATGTGGAATGGAAATGCAAGTGAGCAAGGTCCCATAGACAAGGCATGTACTTAAGCATCTGGTAAATAAATACATTCATTTACATTAATATACAAAGTCCTTTTTATTTCTGGTGATTCTTTCTAAGGAAATAATTTCATGTAGTCAGCAATATTGTGCATATCTCATTTATTACTCACCTTTTATTTTCATCTTTATTTTCCAGTGCAATACTAGTGGTATTTATTTTAGAAGTATTCATTTCATGTATTTTGGCTTTATATCAATTTATGAACAATGAAATGAACAACTGTATGGCAAGCATATTCTGTATGTGCTCTCTATTTTGATTTAGATTAACCTGTCAAGTGTACAGACAGATGCAGATTGACCAGGCTAGAGTGAAATGATTTAAAAAAAGGGTAAATTAACATCAGCCATTTGCCAGAAAATAAGTAATAATAGTAGTAACATTAAATTGTAATTGCATATTATTTTCTTACCACTTTCACAAATGGAAAATTTTGTAGTTTTGATTTGTTGGGAAAAGGTTGATTTATTTTCTGCTCTTCTGTCCCTACTGAAGAACAAAATCATTGCATAAAAATCAAATTAATGCTTATTAAAAACATTAATCTCTTCATCACTCTATCTGTCTGAATTTCATAGGTCCCATTACCATGGCCACAAGGCCTGGTCTATTAGCAGTGGAGAAACAGAATTTTCTCAGATGCCAGGGAGGTAACCAACAGCCCTGTTCCTGCACTTTTTCTATTCTGTCCTCCTCTGCCTCCTTCAGTGCCCATAGGGGTCACTGATCGCAAGGATATAATCAGGAATGACCATTTACGCACTAGTTATCATATCATTTCCTAAATGATAGGCCATGACACCTTTGTAATATCACCAAATATCCTTGGGGGTCTTGATTTTTAAAGATTATTTTCATGTACATATTGCTGACTTTGGCCAAGAGTGTAAGGGAGGTGAAGTATGGAAGTGAGAGGGAACATATTCCATCTGTGTTATGCATATTCATGTAAGTGAAGGAGTATTAGGATGGAAGTTAAGAGACCTTGGACTGGTCCCTACAGTTTTCTGGGCTTTAGCTGTCAAACGGAAAATAACAACCAAATTTATATGAAATGGGGTGATAGAGGATCTCCTGTATTTCCAAGACTTCCTGTTCACCCTCATCTCACTCCTGGCATAAGGAAGTTATAGCCAATCTACTGGGTTGAAACATTAAAAGAAAGAAGTTTCTCCATGGGATGCCACCCTTCTTTTGCTCCTGGAAGACCCTAGGTATGAGATTTCTTCTCGGGTGGTGAAATTATTCTGAAATTACATAGTGATGATTGTTGTACAACCCTGTGAAAATACTAAAAGCTACTGAATTGTACACTTTAAGAGGGTGAATCTATTACTATAAAGATACTACTGGATGAAGTTTAAGGATTAAAGATTGAGGAATCTCAGATAACTTGGACCAGGATTAATTAGTAAAAATGTTTGCTATTACAGGTTTTAAATTCTCTCCCGTTTGTTGTGACATGGAGGCTCAAGCTGGGTCTACTCAAGGCAAGTGTTTCCAAATGTTTAATGACAAATTATTTTTACCTCACCTCATTCCTGACACCTACCCCACAAACTGCAACCCTGCCCATCTGACAAACAACATGCAGGCCTGGTTAATTAACCTGTCAGAGATTAGTTTATTGGTACTTTGCTGGTTTGCTTTCCTCTGGAAGACTTCATGTGTGTATGTGGATAGTGAAGAGGAGAGGAGTAGCTGGTGAGAAGGACAAGACAAGATTTAAGGTAGGATAGGGAAGCATTGATTTAGCATGTAGGCAGAGCTTTAACTCTGTTTGAGTTGGATTTTGCCTCATGACTTTCTACATTATCTCTGATTTTTTGCGTGACTCTAGCCATTAATTTAGTATATTTCAGATATTGTCATAACTTTACAACGCCACCTAGCATTGGTCTTTTCCTTCAGATGCTCTGGCTTGGCTTAAGAATCGCACTATACCCATGTCATCAATTATAAGTAACACCTTTAACTGAAGGACATGTCATTTATTCTTTTCTATAGACCTTTATTTATATTGTGTCATATCTCAGTGAGGGGTCTTTGGTGTCCTTTTACTTTTGCCTTCCTTATGCTCATTGGGCTTTGCCACTTTGCAGACTGATACTGAAGCAATATTTATAAATGATTTTGATGAAAATCAAACACTTCATGGGAGGGGGTTCCTCACATCTGAGCACAGGGCAATGACTCAAAATATGTAAGGAGGAGTTCCTGTCGTGGCGCAGCGGAAACAAATCCAACTAGGAACCATGAGGTTGCGGGTTCATTCCCTGGCCTCGCTCAGTGGGTTAAGGATCCGGCGTTGCCATGAGCTGTGGTGTAGGTCGCAGACATGGCTCAGATCTGGCATTGCTGTGGCTGTGTCATAAGGCTGGTGGCTATAGCTCTGATTTGACCTCTAGCCTGGGAACCTCCATATGCCGCAGGTACAGCCCTAAAAAGACAAAAGACAAAAAAAAAATGTAAGGAGCTAGGGGAAAATGAATCAGGGCAAAAGTACATTAAAATCAGCTTCACCAAAAATGCACATTATCCTTCCCCACCCCCAACATGAGAACCTCTTACTATGATGAGCCACTCTACATTCTATGTTAATGTAACATGTCCCTTAGATGTGTTAGGAACTTTCAGGAATATTTGGGGTTGTTCAGCTTCATTTCGCCTTCAGTCTAAGCAACCATCTACTTTCATGAAACACTATTCACTGGGAGAGAGTTGAAAGACTCAGGAGTGAAGCACGTGTATCTTTTCTTTATGGGTCTATTTTCCTTGTGGTTTATTTTAGGAACAATATAGCATACCACAAAATTGGGTGGGTCTGCCAAGGAAAACCTATGATCCAGTCTGCTAAAAACTAGTCCTTAACTGCAAGCTTCTTTTGGCTCAGTGTACATTTCCAAGGAGAATTTCAACTTTTTTTTTTTTTTGGTCTTTTTAGAACCTCACCCGTGGCATATGGAGGTTCCCAGGCTAGGGGTCTAATCGGAGCAGTTGCTGCCGGCCTACACCACAGCAATCCTGGATCCTTAACCTACTGAGTGAGGGGAGGGATTGAACCCACAACCTCATGGTTCCTAGTCGGATTTGTTTCCACTGCGCCACGACGGGAACTCCAGATTTCAACTTTTGAGAGGCAATAGAGCATGGTGATAAAAAGTTTGTACTATGGAGCTAGACAGCTTAAATTTAAATCCCAGCTGTGTGATGGTGGGAAAGTTGTATAAAATTTCTTTGCCTGAATTTCATCATCTGTAAAATGGGGGAAATATTAGTATCAACCTCTAAGATTTTGTGATGATTGAATATATTAATATATATAAAGGTTTAGAATAGTACCTGTAACAATAAGAATTTTCACTGTGTTCATTGATCATCACTTCACAATTTCCAAATACACTTTTAATATCTTTATCTCATTTCATCCTCATGACCAATCTGTGGAATGGAGTCTTTTGTTATCAGCATTTTACATAGGAGGAAGAGCTAAAACAGCAATTCAGAAACAAGTTAGCTAAAATGCAATTGATTAGTTTTCCAAATAGCCACTTTTTTTCTCCTTTGGATCATGTATGAATATAAGACATGACCTTGAACAACTTTTTCGGCTCAGAGTTTTGTAAGTCTTACTCTGACTCATAATTTTCAGTAAGGAGTATACAATTTTGAATTTTATTTATGAACTACAGTAAGATTTCCCCAATTTAGATTCCATAAATTTTCAATCAGTGATAACCAGGCCTAGCGTGCCTTCAGCATTTCCATAGAGTCTCACACATGAGGTTTGAGTTGAGATGAGAGTATAAATGTTTTTTTCTAAAAGCATGTTAATTTGAAAAAAAAACATTTTAATGAATTAATGTTTGTGTGCAAATGTTACTATTTATTTCCCATTGATCTCATCCATTCATGAAAGCAGGCCTAGCAGGGAATGTATTTCAGTAATTTGAGTTTAAATATACAATATTTGAAAAGAGTGAAACAGCTTAAAATTTTTAGGATTTATATACTTCATTAACTCAGACTCCATGCCATCTCATCCCTATGCTTCAGTTAGTGTCAATGACATTTTATTTTATTTCTGTCTTCCTATACATTCTGATTTTTAAGATTATTGATGAGGAAATGGGCACAATATCATGGATAAGTTTAGGATGATTTAAGCTTCACTCCTGTAAACGTGGGAGAGAGTTGTTAGTTTGGTTGCCTTGTTCAACTGAGAAAGATTCTGAGATGTGATTTTTTTAAAAGACATTTTGAATTCTATCCATCCTAGGAGATTATGACTTGGGTTTTCTACTTGTATTTCCAAATTTGTTTAAGTACTTACTGCTTTCATTTGATTAATTGGTCAAGTCTTTCAAAATATTTTATTTTTCATCATTTTCATAAACTCTTATTTGGTTACCCTTAATTGAATTAAGTTTCCTATATGCTTTAACCCATGAAAAATTGAAAAATAACCCTTAATTTTAGTACTAAAACAGACCGAGAGGCCTGAAGTACGGGGAAGGGAGAGCAGATAAGCAAATAGAATCTGCATTTCTTGGGTTTCACAGGGCAATCAGAACACTAATGTACTTTGTTCCCATTCTCTCAAATTTGTCCTAAGTAAATCTTTTGCTGTATATTGATGCTTAATTGTCTTTTAGGAAAAAATGCAGATTCATTCAAGTTACCTTCATCCTGAGGCCCATGAGCAAGATACTGATACCTATCATAAAGCTTTATTTATTTTACGCCTTTTCTACTCCCATTTCATAGTAGTACCAACATCTGCTATTCATTGTAGGCTAATATTTGAGTTGTGTGTTTTACTATCTTCACTCTGGTCTTTAATAAGTATTAGACAGGAAGCTACTTGAAGACAGGGCCTGGTTTATTCGCTGCTTTTGCTTCATTACTTAGCTACTAGATCTGGAACACAGTAGGCACTAAATAAATGAAAAATATGCTTTACTCCGAGTGAAAGATTAAAACTGAGAAATAATATGTTTTTGTAGATCTCCTCTAATAGAAATGTGACAGTGGATCAAACCTCTGGTCATCTAACACACAACTCTGCCTCTGACAGGTGATCCAATGGGCTTTTCTTAAAAGGATTTAGCAGTCCTACTTGAGCATTAACCTCAGTGATTAGGGAGTTCCTCGGTAATTACATTTGACTCTACATAAGGCTGAGAAGAAAACTATATCAGCAACTAAATTTGAATAATAAATTTCTAAGAATGTGTTTTTCCCATATGGCTTAAATGAAACATTTGGATTATAAAATGTGAAAATGAAATTTCTTATCAAGAAGCTAAATAGAAGAAAATAGGTAAAGAGTATTTGTAACCTTTAACTAACAAACTATAAATTGCAAAGAAATTATTTGTGGCTATACTGTTTTTGAAAATGATATTTCTGTATAAGCAATATTTATTGAGCTCATACTCTTTGCCAGGCTATGTATTTGAGATTGGGGATATAGAAAAGATGACCAATACACAACCTCCATCCTCAAGGAATTTATAGTCTAGTGGGTGAGATTGATGCACTGTTAGTTAGGATTCTTTATTATTATTCATTGTGGTTATCGCCGGTAACAGAAACCAACTTGGGCTAGCTTAAACAAACAAACAAACAAACAAAAAAACAAATTTACAAAAAGGGCATGCAAATGCCTCATGGGACCAAGGCAAGACTGTGGCTAGACCCCAGGAAGGGACTAGAACAGAAGAATTGTCTGGACTTTGCCTCTTCCTTCTAAATCCATTTCCTTTAGCCCTGTCTCTGCAGATTAACTTTCTCTAAATCTCCATCCACAAGGCAGGCATAAAACCTCAAGTTTATGTCTTCTGTTCAGGAAAGAATTTGAGATTAACTGGATATTTTTCAATGCCATTTTTAAATTCCAAAGAGACAGAATAATTTTCCCAGTTCGAGTCAGATGTCTACTGCTGCTCCTATCGGCTAAAACCAGGGAGTAAGGTCAGCAGTATAAATGTTGCTTTCTGGGAAGCCACCCATTCGATTCTTGGAGCAGTTCTCAATGAAGAGTGTTCAGAATTAAGTGGGCATATATACCCACAAGTGATCTACCAGAGATGATAAAAAGCTACTTTTAATACAATTTAGTTAGTACCATGATAAAATATGTGCAGCTTGCTATGAGAAAACAAGGGATGTAAAATCGTTTATTAAAGTAAAAAAAAATTCTATTAAGGTAATATAAATAAATAATGTTCTCCAGACAGTGAGTGATTAAGAACATGGACTATGATAGAATACAGATCTAGGTCTGTGTCCTGGTTCTGCCACTTAACTACTATGTGTCCTTGGATAGTTAACTAAAGCTCTCCAAGCCTCAGTTTCCTTCTCTATCAAATGGAGTCATTAACATATTTCAGTTTTATGGTGTGTGATCATTAAATGAGAAAATGTATATATAGCACTTCACAGTGTGCCTGTTATAAGTACTTGGTAAATCTTAGTTGTGGTTGTTACCAGTCACACAATTAGTATTTATTATGCATGTATTGTGAGGTAGGTGCTACAGATGAAGTCTCTTGTATTAAGGATTAGCCAGACATACCATGTGGCTTCTGAAAAATCTGATGTCCCAGGAAATTCTAGCCTAGCAGAGTTCAGCCTGACTTCTCCTCATTTCAAACTGAGTAAAATTCCTTGCCCTTGTCTTACCTTAAATAATACATCATTTTAATAGCCAATAATCTTATTCTGCTAAGTGGGAAAGATTATAAGGGGAAATTCAGTGAAGCACTTTAGACCTGGCTGAAGTTTAACTTTGTACTATTGTACTTCTTATTGTCATTGTAGTAGCCCCTTAAGGTAGAACTGGGATTTCAGCTACTCAGAAGCCCTGTTGATTTCCATGATTGTTGGGCAGCTGAGTTCCCTACATGCTGCACAGGAACTTTACAGGTAATGGATTATCTGATAGACTCCCATAATAGCCAAAAAATCCATTAGTACTACTCCCTATTGCTGCTGTACTGCATACCACAGAAACCTGCTAATATACCATGTGCTATCAATAAACACCATACCATCATAGCCATGCATATGTCATTCTCAGACCATGAATTGCTGCATTGGAACAGCAGGAGTGATGGAAAAAACAGCTAGCCTAACACCTGGGTTTCCTGAATAACATGTAATAGTTAAACCCAAATGAGGAGTTATTCCTTCCGATATTTGACCATGTGGGGCCATTCATGTATATTTAATGGATGGAATTTGTTTGTTTTACATTTCTTTCTTTTGCTTTTTTATTTTCCCCGGTAGTATAAGTTATACAGGACACTTCCATTGCAATGATAACAGTTCCTTGGGAACTATCTGAATGTGGAAGGAAGTGTGTGAAACAATGCAATGACTTGGTAATAGCTTTGGCAGGAGCCCTGCCATATAACTGACATCCTAATGGCTCTGTTGGACCCATTAGGCATGTATAAGACAGTGCAGTTGACTTTGTAATGGCTCCTTTGGAGATGTTACATGATCAGAGGAAGAGCGTAAGTCACTGGGATTACTTTATGTGTGGGTGAGACACTTCTGTGACGACTGTGATGCTCTTACAATTGAAAACAATTTTGTTGATATTGAAATTTCAAGCCATTATAACATTAGGTATAATAAGTTCATATTTTCTTTTTTAGTAGTTAATTTTAGCTACTTTTTTTAGTATTAAAGTCATATCAGCTGATGGTTTAAAAATTAAAATAGTAAACACATGTTTAAAGTGAAAAATCCTTCTCCCTCTTTATGCTTCTATGTAAAATATAGAAGTCATAGGATTACAAAGATTCCATTGTGCATATGCAAGAAAATAAAAATTATTAACTGGCAGGTAAATGTTTTAGGTAAATGTTTTAGCTTTTGGGTATACAGAGATAGGACTTTAGTTGTATCACCAAGGCAAGGAATTATCAAGACACTCTTCAGAGGTAACCAGGGTTAACAGTGTATTATGTATCATTCCCTAAATGTTCTGTACATGTACAAATGGGATAACATACTATAAAAGACAGATAACTTTTTTCTAGTTACTATTATATCTTGGATATTTTCCTATATTTATAGGATAGCTCTACCTTATTCTTTTCAATAGCTGTATAGTATTATGTTTCTGCATGTATCATTTTTTATTTAAACAGTCCCCTGTTTATGGATCTCTAGGTTTCCAACGTTTCAATATTAAAAACAATGTTGTACGTAGCATCCTTGCACATATAATTTTGCAAACCAGTTGGATAATTTCTTAGAAGTAGAAATGATGGGCCAAGGATATATATGTTTAATATTTTTTATAGATATTAACAAAGTTCCCCTTTAAACAACCAATTTATCTTCCTATTAGTGCTATATACTACTAATACATCTGTTTTCCATATCTTTATCAGTACTACCAATGATGAAAATAATTTCTGCTACCTAAACTGCTCAATGAAATGTTATCTTTTTGTGTTATTATTTTGCAGTTTACTTATGATTGAGCTTGGGCATCTTTTTGTATGTTAATAGACCATATGCATTTCTTCTTTCTACATTTTCTGTTGACATTCTTTATCCATTGGATTTTTATATTTCTTATTAATTTTCAAGAACCTTCCATAAATAAGGGGTTAAAAAAACCCTTGGTCATATATTATGCACTTTTCCTACTTTGTCATTTGCCTTTTGAAACAGCTTCATAGGTTGTATCTGTTTGTAGATATGGAGTTTTATATTTTTAAGTGGTCAAATTCAACTGTCTATACTTTATGGCTTATGGAAGTATATGGAGATGATGGAAAGATAGATAGATAATAGGTAGATACAGATATAATTGTTAACAACATTATTATGTCTGCCATTTAAAAGTAAATTTCTTGAAAATTTATTTTAATTTTAGATAAGAATATAAATATCTACATATAAATAATAAATCTAAGTGAATGGTATACATGCATGTAGTATGCATCATGGATATATTTACATGAAAACAAACTTGAAAGTAGAGTTACAGAATAAATATAAATAATGTAAATATTAGAATTATTTAGGATAGTATCATAATTAATCTTGATGTATTATTTAATCACTTACTTTTTTAGCACATTAAGTAATGTTGAAGATGCCAAAGTGAGTTTTGTGCTTACAAAGATAGATTATCAGATTTATAGACAAAATACAAGAGAAATATGGCTGAGACTATATTCATTAGAAATAAAATGACAAAACTGTCATCTGAATTTGAAAATGATGCTTCAGTTGCCACAGTTAGGGCATTTGCTTTTAGTTGTTCTTTTCTAGGTTTGGGAATGGATTAGTGTTAAAGCCATTTGTGTTTCCTTCCTCTATCCATCTTTTAACTATTTATAAATATTCGAGATATTGCTGGTCAGTTAATTCTTTTTGTTTTGTGTAAAGGGTATGTAGAGTAGCCCACAATTTAATATACATGCAATTGAATTTTTATTTTTTCATATATTCTAGTTGATAACTTTTTAGAGTAATAACTTTAAAGAAAAGGTGTCATACTGGCTATTTCAGAAGCAAGTTTGGTATCCTTTGGTAAATTTTTTGTTATAAAAAGTAGTATTTTTTAGTAAAAAGATTATTAAACAAAATTAAGAAATTATTGAAACATAGGAAAAATACCCTCAAGCACCCCTCAATATCAGTTACATTTTCTTTTAATTAGCATCCCTTCTTTTTTCTCCACCCATCATTACTTTATAAGGACCCATGCAACCTGATATTTCAACTGAATTAAAACGTAAGCATTTTCCATGTTACCAAGGCTTAATAAATAGTATATATATTAGTCAAGTAGATGTAACATAACTTAATTAACTATACCTTATTTTTGAATTTTGACATTGCCAGTGCTTCACTAGTATAAAAATGATTCAGTTGACATCTTTGAGGGCAGAGTGTTGATCCATTTCTGTCCTTGCCGCAGATTTTTACAAACAGAATTATAGAGCTCAATAATGTTTACATTAAGGCTTAAGAGAGATATTAACAAATTATTTCTGAATTCATACTCTTCCATTAGCAAAGCATGGTAATGACCATTTCCCTTACTAGTACTAAATGGTTTACTTTAAAATATTTTTTGCTAATTTTTCAAGGAAATGTAAAGAAATTTAGCTATATGTTTAAAATTATGTTACTAATTTTGGAATTAAACCTTTTATTATCCTTTTTTTCTAATGACATTTCCTCATTTGTTAATTGAACTGTTTAAAATAAGTATCATAAAAAATTAAAATATGTATCATAAAAATATAGAACTAATGAATAAACCCGAGTCAATTCTGGGATAGAGGGGCCAAAAATAGATAAGACAATCAAGATATGGGGAGAAGATAAGAAATAAGTAACTATAGATAAAGAGGAAAGTGAATGATTCATAAGAGACTACTTAATACACATCTTTTAGGGTATACTTGAAAACCTGGGTGGAGTAGATGATTTTTTTAGAACAAATATAAATGGGCCAAAACTGGTCTGAGAAGATAGAACCTAAACTTTCTAATTTATATTATTGAAATAAAATTTCCAAGGAATGACCCAAATGAAAAAAAGTAACAGAAGTAGAAAGTTTCATAGGCAAAATCTACCAAAACTTTAAGGAATACATACAGCATTTCAATGCTGCTTAAATGTTTGGGGAGCATAACAAATTTGGAAGTGAAAGC
Source organism: Phacochoerus africanus (assembly GCF_016906955.1). Lineage (NCBI taxonomy): Eukaryota > Metazoa > Chordata > Mammalia > Artiodactyla > Suidae > Phacochoerus > Phacochoerus africanus. Next base: position 106,480,329 of record NC_062560.1, on the reverse strand, counting down.
TTCCAAATCTTTTAAAAAAAATTTAAAGCAAGAAAAGCATACAGCATTTCAATACATACAGCATTTCAGTGCTGCTTAAAGTTTCATAGGCAAAAATCTACCAAAACTTAAGGAATACTTACAGCATTTCAATGCTGCTTAAATGTTTGGGGAGCATAACAAATTTGGAAGTGAAAGCTTCCAAATCTTTAAAAAAAAAAATTTAAAGCAAGAAAAGCATTGAGACCTAAAGCAGGAAAAGAAATCACAAAATAAATCTACAAACCAGTTGCAGTTGTGAATACTGATGCAAAATTCTTAAGTAAAAAACTAGCAAACAAGGTCCAGCAATATAGTAGAAGAATAATAGCTATAGCTAAGCACAGTTCATACCAGGTAATACAAGGATAGTTCGACATTAGAAATTCTATTACTCTAATTTATCATATGAATAGATAATTATAGACAAACCATATGAAAAGTTGCATAGATGCCACAAAGGTATTTTATAAAACCCAATGTTGTACTAAACAAACACATAAAGTTTACTCTCTGGTAGATAAGTATTCTAAGTATATTACAGATATTAATGACTTTAATTCTCAATCGAAGTATTATACAGATGAATTTCTCACAACCACTCTATGATTTAGATACTAATAATATCCCCATTTACAAAAGTGGTTATTTAGCTGGTATGTGGCAAAGCCAGGATTTAGATCCATACGGTCTGATTCCAAACCCTTGCATTTACCCTCTACTACCACTCATTAATTTCTGATAAAGACTTCATTTTGAAAAATATATGATATATATAATTCCTCATGTAAAAATCACAAAATCCAGTTTTAGTCTAAATGAGTAAACACTAGAAAGATTTGTGTTAGAGTTAAGAACAAAACAAAGATGTCCACTTTCACTAATTATTTTAAACTTACATGAAGATAGCAACTGTAACCATTAGAAAAGAGGCTGAACTAAGAAGAATAAAATTAGAAATAATGAGGTTATTATTTGGAAGTTATATAATTGTATATCTAAAAAAACTAAGAAAACCAAACAATATGTTAATACAAATGATTTTAAAAAGTAAACTAATTTGATACAATATTAGGATACCAAATAATAGTTTTCTTCCAAACAAACCACAACCAATTATAAAATATAGTTGAATACATTATTAATTTAACATAAGCAGTAATGACAACCAAAATGCCTGGGAATAAAGTAGCAAAAAGAGCAAGATACACACTCATACAGACATATGATACACCCCCCCAACATACACAATAGTGCTATTGAGGAATACGAAAGAAAATTTTAAAAAATGGAAAGCCTTACTCTGTTCTTAAATGATAAATATCAATGTCATAAAATTCTCCCTAAATTAATCTATAATTTTAACATGCCTTCAATAACAATAACAATTGGCCATGTAAAACTCTAACTCAATCTAATGTTCAAATGGGTAAAAAAAGCAAATATGCAAGAACACCTTGAAAATATTTGGAGAAAAACATAATGCTGTGAAAATATGTTCGTCAGATAATAAAATATATTTAAGTTCATTTTAGCTTTTTTTAAAATAATCTTTTTAGGGCCACACCCATGGGATATGGAAGTTCCCAGGCAAGAGGTTAAATCGGAGCTGCAACTACCAGCCTATGTCACATTCATAGCAACATGGAATCCTAGCCGCATCTGTGACATACACCACAGCTCATTGCAACACCAGATCCTTAACCCACTGAGTGAGGCAGGGAGTGAACCCGTGTACTCATGGATACTAGCCAGGTTTGTTACTGAGCCATGACAGGAACTCCTACGTTCATTTTAATTAAACCAATATTGTGCTAACATAAGAATGAAGTGTTTGAATGGAAGAGGAAGCCTGGAAATGGACCCATTTACAAATAGGAATATAGTATATGATAATGATAGTATTTCAGATCTGTAGGGAAAGCATGCATTGCTTTAAAAAGGTATTGAGACAGTCAGGTAGCCTTCTAAAATATAATCAAATTGAGTCTTTACCTTACTCCTTTACACCAAAATAAATTCTACATGAATAAAATTTTAAATATAAAAATAAGTACTAGATGGAAATATAGAATTTTACCCTAACCTTAAGAGTAGGGAAGAAGGGGGCAGACACCAGAAGTAAGAGAGGCTACAATTCTACTCTCTGTAAAAAGATCACCACACCAAAAACCTATAAAAATGAAGAGACAGAGAACTATAACTCAGATGAGGGAGAAAGGAAAAACCCCAGAAAATCGGCTAAGTGATAGGAGATTCTTAGCCTCCAGGAGAAAGACTTTAGATTGTTGATGCTAAAGATGATGCAGGACATTGGAAATAAACTGGAGGCAAAGATGGATAACTTATAGGAAACACTGAGCAAAGAGATACAAGATATAAAACTTAAACAAGAAGAGATGCAAAATAGAGTAACTGAAACCAAAAATTCACTAGAAGCAGCTAACAGCAGAATACAGGAGGCAGAAGAACAAATAAGCGAGGACAGATTAGTGGAAATTACGGATGCAGAACAGAAAAGAGAAAAAACATTGAAAACAAATGAAGAGAGTCTCAGAGGACTCTGGGACAACATTAAACACAACAACATCTGTATTATAGGGGTGCCAGAAGGACAAGAGAGAGAGAGAAGGGGACAGAAAAAATATTCCAAGAGATAACAGCCAAAAACTTCCCTAACATAGGAAAGGAACCACTCACTCAAATCCAGGAAGCACAACAAGTACCATATAAAATAAACCCAAGGAGGAATACACCGAGACAATATTAATCAAACTAACCAAAATTAAAGACAAAGAGAACATCTTGAAAGCAGCTAGGAAAAAGAAACAAGTAACATACAAGGGAACCCCAATAAGGTTATTGGCAGATTTTTCAGCAGAAACTCTGCAGTCCAGAAGGGAGTGGCATGCATGATATACTTAACATGATGAAAGGAAAAAAACCTCCAACCAAGATTACTTTACCCAGCAAGACTCTCATTCAGACTTGAAGGAGAAATCAGAAGCTTCATAGATAAGCAAAAGCTAAGAGAATTCTGCAACACTAAACCAGCCTTATGACAAATACTAAAGGAACTTCTCTAGGCAGAAAAGATAAGACAGCGACAGGAAACAAAAATTCCACAAAAGACAAGGCTCACCAGTAAAGGTATATATATATATATATATATATATATATATATATATATATATATATATATACAGTAAAGATACGAAATCATCCATGCACAATTATGGCACCAAAATCGGAAATCAGGAGAAGAGGTGGGTACAAATGCAGGACACTGGAGATGCACTTGCAATTAAGAGAACAACAACTTAAATCAATCTCATATACATATAGACTCATATCAAAACTTCAGAATAACTGCAAACCAAAAACCCACAATTGATACACAAACAAGGAATCTCTGGAAAATAAATATATCTCATAGTAAATAAGTGCATAATCCACCATGAAGGGGGTATTTTACATCATTCTTGGAATGCTGAAGTCTTCTTAGATCTGATTCTGATTTCCTCCCCATCAAAGATTTATGATAATTATAATTAAATAATGCAACTGTGCAATTAAATAATACAGTTCTACAATTGTATTATTAATAACCATTTTTCTCCATGGTACAACGTAAAGTCTATAATGTCTTGTTTATCACATCACCTAGAATGGTGTAATGCCTATTTTGAAGAATCAATAAGATATAACAAATTGTGAGGACATATTACACTATTTTTGAACCAATTTATGCATTTTATATTTTACTTATTTTCAGAGGGTGTATTATTTTTGTTATTCTTACCAGTTAAGTTATTCTTTTTATTATGCTATATAAAATATTTAATGGTATATAAGGCTTTATTCGTTATAAATTTTAGTTGCATAATATACACAATTTTAATATAATGCTAATTTTTAAAGAAAAATATTGAAATGTAATAGATAATACTAAATAGTAAAGATGAAAGCCATAAAAAATGGGATAAAGTATAGAATAAATTTCCTATTTGTCTCAGCATATTTTCCATTCCACTTCTCCAGAGGGAGTCACTTAATCTGTTTCTTAAGATCCATGATATAATAATCTGTGTGAATGTAATTGTGTTTAAATATATGTATTTTCTTTTGTAAAATAAATAAGTAAGAGTACGGAAAACTTTTCTAGATATAGCAAAAAAAAAGAAAAAGAAAAAAAAAGTAGAAGCCATAAACAAAAATGTTGTAATGCTATTTTTCTTTAGCATCCAGAGACAAGGGGTTAATTTCCTCTTATATAAAGAGCACTTATGGACTTCTCTGGTGACCTACAGCATAACTATTTGGCATTGTCACTGCAATGGCTATGGTCCTGTCCTTGTCCCCAGAACTTCCACATGCCACGGGTGCAGCCAACCAATTAAAAAAAAAAAAAGAGCAATTATAGTCAATAAGAAAAAAGTCTCAACAATAAAATGAAAAAAAGGGGCTGTAGGCTATAGAAAAGGAAATGAGAATGGTTCTCGAACATATGAAATATTGGTAACTCACTCCTAAAAGAAATGCATAAGGGAACTATGTTATTCTTTATTACTGACCACATTGAAAAAAATAAAAATTTGGTAATATACTTTATTAATAAACATGCATAAAATGTTTGATGTTTCTAAGTGCAAAACTGAGTTTAATGTAACCTATCTTGTATTTTCATTGTTAACTGGCACATTTATATTTGCTGAAATAATCTCTCAGTTAGAAAGATTATGTGGCCTGTACAAATCTGTGCAAAGATTTAATAATTTTATTCTAAGAAAATTGGCATCCTTGTGAAATAATCCAAGAATTTCCCTTCTATCACATTTTTTGTAAACCTTATGTTACCTCTGCTAAACAAGGACCAAAACGAAGTTTAAAACTAATGGAGCATCTCATTCCCTAACAACTTTGTAAGTTCTCTGTGCTTTCTTTGCCTGACTTGCAGATTACCATGCTCCTAGTTTTCCTCTTATCTCAGTAGTAATTCCTCTGTCTTATACACTGATACTTCCTCTTCTCTCTGACCTTTTAATATTGTAGTGTTTCAGTGCTCAGTCTTTGTCCTAGAGTCTTCTCCTTTTAATAATCTTATACGGTCTTAATAGCTTCACTCAGAGGAAAGTATTTTCAGTGGTCTAAAATTCCCTCTCTGATATCTCTCTGACCTCACCTCCTTCTACACTTCCATATGTTAGTTCTGTTCCCACTTCAATGGCAAGTTTGTCAATCTCCAGAAAAACTTTAGCACACTTCTGCCTTTGCTGTTCTCTGCTTGGAACTCTTCCTCCAGATCTTACATGTTTAACTCATACCTCAAGTCTTTGTTCAGATGTCTTCTTCTCAGTGAGGCCGACTCTCACCCATACTATATAATGCTGCAACTCTTGCCCACCCCTGAACTCCCATTACCCTTTACCCTGCTCTTTTTTACCCCCCATACCATGTAGCATTTTTTATATAAATTACTTATATACTGCGATTATTTTTTATTTCCTGTTTCCCCCCATCAGAATTGTAAGTTCCACAAGGGGCTGGAATCCTTTGTTAACTGAAGTATTTAAAGCTTCTAGAATAGTTTTGGAAACTTAGTAAGCATTCAACAAATATTCTTGAATGAATAAATGAATGTAGAGATGTAATGTTTGCTGTGTATGTTCGTTTTTTTTGTTTGTTTGTTTTTTGTTTTTTGTTTTTGTCTTTTTGCCTTTTCTAGGGCCACTCCTGCGGCACATGGAAGTTCCCAGGCTAGGGGTCGAATCGGAGCTACAGCTGCCGGCCTATACCAGAGCCACAGCAACGTGGGATCCAAGCCGTGTCGGCGACCTACACCACAGCTCACGGCAACGCCAGATCCTTAACCCACTGAGCAAGGCCAGGGATCGAACCCGCAACCTCATGGTTCCTAGTCAGATTCGTTAACCACTGAGCCACGACGGGAATTCCTGCTGTGTATGTTTTGACTGTGTCTTTGTGCAAAAAATGAGTTACTGTTTTTGATTGATTTGACCTATTATTTCTTGGACAATTAATTTTTTAGTGCCTTGTCTATATGTGTAAACTGATTTGGCTTCTGAATGATTTGGTAAGTCAGCTCAATAAAGTCAGTAGTTTTTTTTAATTTTTTTATTTAAAAAAAATTTTTTTTGTCTTTTTAGGGCTGCACCTGTAGCATATAGAGGTTCCCAGGCTAGGGGTCTAATCAGATTCTGTGGTATGGGCCTGTACCACAACCACAGCAATGCCACATCCGAGCTGTGTCTGCAACCTACACCACAGCTCACAGCAACACTGGATCCTTAACCCACTGAGTGAGGCCAGGGGTCAAACCCGCAACCTCATGGTTCCTAGTTGGATTCGTTTCTTCTGTGCCACAATGAAAACTCCTAAAGTCAGTAGTTTTTAAACTCCTTTGGTAATAATTGAATCAATCAGATCTGTTTTCTTGTTTCCTGGATTTGTTTAGTTTCAGTTTGTGATAACTGTACTGGCTTTTGCAGGTAAAATATTAAAGCTCTTTTGTGCATGGAAAAACAGGTGCAATTGATAGGCCGAATCAATGCATGTAGACATAACATATTAAATCATGATTAGACTACAACTCAAATAAGTATTGTAGAACTTTATAGTCAGCATACTTCATTTTAAGACTAAGAAATAGCAAATGCCAATTGATTGGTTATCCATAAATCAATAAATATGCAGATAGTATATCTTTTTGAGTGATTTATGAAAATAAGCAAGTCAGTCAAAATTGTCAAATACATTGATTCATTTAAGATATTGCCTAAATTGATATGTTGTCTGACTAAATTGCCTGGTCATTCCAGTAGAAGTTAGCAAACCTTTTGTTTATGAAAACACAACCATATTTTATCAAATAATGTATCAATGGATTTTTTTTAAATAGCATTCCAATTTTAACATTGATCAATCAATTCAGTCAAAATTGAAATCTAATGTCTTCTTATACCTTCTTTTCCTAGTTTTAATTTAGATATGACTGTCCTATAAATTTAAAGTGAGATTTTACTAATCCTGAGTCATGTCAGAATTAGAGAAAGTGTCTATGAAAGTTGAAAGAGGGGGAAATGAAATTTCAATATTTCAGCCTTGAAAGAGTCATGAACCCATCAACTCATGACATTTTCACCAGTCCTCCCATATTTACTGGTGTTGAAACAGTGCCACAGCTGATATTGAGGTACATCATGATAAACAACAACAAGGCAAAACTGAGCAAAACAAACAAACAAAAAACACAAAAATAAAGAAAGGAAATAAAAGAAAACGACAACACTAGCTCTATGGATTAGGTATTTGATATGTATGTGTTTACTTGCGGGTAATGTATGTACATAAATTATTTTAACCTTTGGCTGCTTTCATTTTAGTCCTGGATCTATAGGATACATTCTATTAATTTGTGTAACTTGCACAATGAGCAGTAAGGATTTAGGAAGTAATTTTATCTTTCTTTCAAGTATCATTTTCCCCCTAAACTCTGTCATTTGTACATCAACGTAACACTGCCATTTTTATCAGCTTCAGCCACAGGAAGGTTTATCAAGATGTTTCTGTTTTATTTCTCGTTTCTAAGCAGCTGCCTAGAACTGTAGTCACGAGTCTGCTAAATTGGGCAGTCATTTGGAACTTGTTTTTTTATCACATTCCCTTAAAAACCATAATTTTATAAAAAGAAATAAGCTCAAGGTAAATCACAGCAGAAAAAGAGCCTTTCTCTGATAATAGGTTGCATCCATTGAGGTGGCTGGTCTTTACTCACAAGAGCTAGAAAGAATAATTTCGAATATTTTTTTGTACCGTATACCTTGGGCCTGTGACACTTAAAGAGATATCTTGCTTTCCAACAAGTTAAGTTCCAGTTGTTCCAGATTGAATTAGTGTAAATAAAATAGAAAAAAGAGCCCTAGCAAATCAATACTGCATTGGTAGTAAACTGGAAAATACTGACAAATTATCCTTTTAGGCCTTAGCGAGGTTTAATCTAAACATCGTTTTCTCCTGACAGTATGAGAGAGAAGAGGGTAATTTATTACACAGTACTGATATGGATGAGAAAAGACTGCTGCTTGTTCTTCACTGTTCTGGCTCTTTCCCTCTCTATGCCAGTTCAATTTCTGTTTTGCTCCAGAAAATCATTCTCCAATAATATGTTCATAGGTCTTGTAACTTTAATGTATAGCAACTGCTGCCTTATCATGGTGCGTTTTAGTACTTGCTAGCTTGTTTAAGAATGTAGATTTTCAAGTGCTTGGTTGAATCTCAAATGTCTCTTAGTTCTGGCATGAAGTTTGTTCCTAAAGCACTGTAAGCAAATCCTTTCATAGTTTTACCTGCTCTCTGGGATCAGTTTATAAACTAATCTTTTTGAAAATCTGGTCACATTGTAATGCAAATAATCACCATGTTCCCAAATTGATGATTTTCAAAATGTAGGCTTTTTGCTTGCTGGATTTACTTACAGTGGGTTCTATTTCTAGTGTGATTAAAACTTACTAACCATTTACAGAAAAGGAGAAATCTGTGTCTTATGACAGAAAAATAATTAATATTGTTTCTTTCAAATTTGTTTCAATTTTAACTCTTTCATCATATAACTTATTCTGTGTGATAGGTGTGAAGTTCAAATATGAAAAATGTGGGGCAGAAAAAATTAGCTCAGAAATTTGTTTATCTTTTTCTGTTAAATAAATTAGTCATGTTAAATGTCACATTTTCTAACATGAATATGATAAAATAACATTTTTAATTAACCAAAGAGGGGTATGAGCATAAGAAAACTAAACACTTGCTCCAGGCAGGATCATGTCTCAAGATACTGCATTATGAACAATATTTAAATTACTGTTTATATTTAGCCCATGTATTTTGCAAAACTTAAAGTCTTATATTAACGGTATACCTCAACAGTTATTATTAGAGTAATAAAGAAATGAACCCAAAGTTTTTACACACTTTGTATGTGTGTGTGTATATATATATAAATGTTTTCCTACGTAATATACCCCATACCAGAAGAAGGACTTAATATGTGTAATTGCTCATCTAGACTCCAGAAATATTGAAATTCCCTTGTACCTTTAGCCAAAAAAATTAAGAAATTAAGTTGGAAATGGTGAACATATTTACAAAAGGAGGAATTTTAGTAAGAATTGAAGTTAAATCTAGTTTTATTGATATAGAAGGGAAATAAATTTCTTCTGGAAAACATTTACTAACAGAAAAATGTTTTATGGATATATGATTGGACTATTAAATATAAATGTTGCAATATTAATCTATTATAGACCAAGCCATTGTAACAAGATTTCCCTTTATAATTAGCAGTGTGCTTCATGTGCCAGTGAGTTAAAAAGAGAAAATAATCAATTTAACTCCTTAAACATAATTAACTACAATGTATGCATTTCCTTTACTTCAGATATTATATGCAACTTTATTACCATTTTGTGAGACTTTAAGTTATTAAGCATTTTTAAATTCCCTTTGTGAACAAAGCATCATTATAAGAGAGATATGCGGAGATGTAGGGAGAGAAATAAGGATTAAAAACAAATGCGATCACAGGTCTTCTACCTAGCAGCTTGCTTACTTAGACATAATGGTTTTGATAAAAATAATTCTTATGGCATTATTAGCCTATCTCTATTCAAGTAGACCAATTCGCCAGAATAAAATCAATATTTTTTCCCAATTGTCAAGAGAGCCAATCACCACAGGCTTGACTGGATTACTGTATGGTTGATCCAATTCATTAGTTAAGATTACTGAAATAAACCATACTTGGAGGAACTCAAATGCAAGTTAGTAGGCAAGTGCCAACTGGTGGAATAGTTCTATAAGAACAAACTTATCAAATGATTTCTCCAAGTCATTATTTATATCCAGAATTGATTTGGTGAGTAAAGTCATTTGAAGGGTCTGGAAGATATAAGTAGAAAAAAAATGCTTTTCACAATTTAAAATGAAGGCATTTGTTAGTGTTTATTAAGTCTGTTTCAACCCTAGAATTTATTTATTCAACAAGCATTTGTCAAGCACCTACCATGTACAAAGGACTGGGGACAAATAAAAATTAGTCATTTTCCCTGATCCTGAAAAGTTCACAATCAGCTGGTAGGGTGGAAATGTAGACAAATAATTATGGTGCAGTGTAGTTTTATAGTAAAGATTAATGCAAAGTGCATGCAATTAAAGCATAGAGAATGAAATAACAAATGGAAAATCTGGGAAGCCATCACAAAGCAGATGATATATGAAATATGAATACAAATTTACCAGGCAGAAAAGGAAAGGAAAGGAAAGTTATTTCAGGTAGAGTGAATAGAATGTGCATAAGCACAGAGGTATTAAAGGGTATGCCATGTTCTAAAAGTTGCAAGAATTTGAGTCTGGCTAAGTGATAGCATACTAACACAGAGAGATAAAAGATGATACATCAAGATAATTTGGGCCATTTGCAAGGGCCTTATATGCTCTGCATAAATCTTCTGAAAAATGTGACCCCCACCAATTTATTTATTTATGTGATGAGACTTGTACTTTATAAAGACAAATTTTATGATATTGCAGAATACTGACTGGAATTCATTCACTAATTTAACAGTATTTATTGAATATCTACTATTTGTCAAGCAAGTGGTAGAGATGAAAAGCCCAATAAATCACAGCCTCTGTCCTAGAAAACTCAGCCTGGTAGAAAGACAAATATGCAGACAATTATAGTTCAACATAATATGTCTTTTACTATAACTAAGCCCAAAATATAATGAGAACACAGAGCAATGAGTGCTTAAGTTATCTTGGGGAAGTAGGATAAAGTTTGAGAAAGTATGTGACAGTTGAGCTGAGACTTAAAAGAAAATTAAAAATTTGTCACATGGAAGAGAAGAAAGACACTTTGGCATGGGGAAAATCTAGAGTTAACTTATGTTTTTAAAATGGCAGAGTAAAGTGGATCCTGCCCTTTCTTTTCTCTAAAATTAGTCAAATACAGAAGTGAACAAAAAACAGAATAACTTTATGTCTGAATCACACTGAATGGATAAAGCCTGCCAAATGCCATAATGATCAAGGAGTTCAGGAAGATGCCTAGTGATGCCTAGTTTTCAGACAAAGCAGAGCATACATCCCCAAAGTAATCATCTCACACTATGAAATAAACCAATAATCCTTTATTTAGAAAAATGGGGATAGGGTTATAGACTGTTGGTGGAAGCTTCTGTCGGCCAAAGGGAGTTCAAGTCTGAACAAGGAAACGTATACATATATCATCTTTGCAGTAATCATTTTGAAGAATGATAGAGGAGAGGAATTGAATTTTGAGTAGCCCTACAGCTTCCAATATTCATTGACTGAAGATAAATAAAAGCTAAAACAGTTATCATTCTCTGTCTCTCTGTCACACACACACACACACATCCACACATTGATAGTATCTTTACTCTGAACTGGGGAAAATTCCTGTTAGGAACAGTGCATTAGCCTGTCCCCTACATGAACCCTTTACTAATAGCTGGTCTAGGAACAACTAACCTTATTTAAAGATGAATAATAATCTAAATAGAACCAGAATATATACAAAGGAACTATAAGAAAAAATAAATAGGAAAAACAAATGGCAGATAAACACTAAAGAAATAGGAGCCACAGCAGAAAAAGTTGGAACAAAACACATTGCCATGAAAGAACACAGTATATATATATATCAGAGAGCTCAAAGGAGAGTGATAATTATAAAAGTTATAATGAAAACATAAAGGGATGAAATGTGTGACAGTGAGGCTCACGAAAGTAATAATAGAGAAAAAATAATCATGAAAATGAAGCAAACTTTGAAAGCAGCACTCAGGAGAACTAGACACTGGACAAAATAAAAAATACAGTTAAGACTCACGAAGAACAGGACAGAGAAAAGCAAAAGAAATTAGTGAGATAGACAAATTGTTTTAAAGAATGGAAAGAAAATAAAATCTATAATGTGGGCAAAGGAGATCCCATCAAAATGCAAATGTTACTCCCAAAGAAGATAATCAAACAAAAGTAACAAAAAATATGCAAAGATAAAATTCAAGAAAACATTCTAGAAATTAAATAAGACTTGAATTTATAGATTGAAAAAGCACAGCATATCCCAGTAAACATGTTAAAAGAATGATCATTGAGACACACAAAGGTAAAGTGATGGGACTTCAAGAATCTTTAGCACATCTAGGTAAAACAATGGTGTATATATAAGCGTGCCCTGACACTACTGCACAATAAAGTTTTAACACCAGAAGATAGTCAGTGCCTACAAAAAAACAGGCCTCATGAAATGTGCAACAAGCAAAGTGTCTAGACCACTGATTTTAAGGTATCACTCAATCTCAGGTGTCGATACTACCCTTCACAAAAGAGTGAGTGCCTTCTTGAATTCTGTGCCCTAATAGCCCTGGATACTGCCTACAAAAACTGATATTTTATAAATATGAATAAAAATAAATAAAATATTTATAAATGCAAAGGGAACTAAAGCAGAATACAAATCATCCACATTATCAAAGGACGCATGCAGACCTAATGCGGACAATAAACAGAGAAAATATATACCATATCAATAAAGAGTAAAGCAATAAAATATTTAGGCAACATGACATAATGAAGTACAAAAGTACCATATTAATATTTGTCAGTGAGCTGAACAGTGTCAGAGACAGTTTGTCATTAATATCTGTTACATCCTTCTTACTTAAGAACCAGCAAATATCAGCTAAGCTTCTGGCCACCAGAATAGACAGATTTTAATTTTCCAGGGCCATTTATTTCTAGATTTGGTCATTTGACTACATTATGGCTGATGGCAATATTTTAAAAAAAAGATATGTACAACTAGTAAAATATTTTTAAAGCCAATGGATACTTGCCTCTCCTCTTCACTGGCTAGAATGCATATGTTATGAATGATGCTATCTCAGTCATTTTTAGCCACAGATGGAAACTATGTGTTGAATATGGCAGAACAACGAATTGGGAAAAAAACCTGAGTCACTAATGCTTAAATGACTGCAAAGCTGCCATACCAACCCTGAATACCTACCCATATATTTATGAGGAGAAATAAACTTCCATCTTGTTTAAGAAACAAACAAAACATATCAAATATCTGGTACACAGAATTCTAAGACGGTCCCTACAATCTCCACTCCCTGATGTTCCTCCCATGAATATGTTAGGGTACACTGCAAAAGCAATTTTGCAGACATAATTAAGGTTACTAATCAGTTGACTAAGTTTGGGAGATTGCCTAGCTGGGCCTAACCTAATTGAATGAGTCCTTGAAAAGGATAGCATAGCTGGTGGCAGAAGGTAATGTTAGATTTGAAGAGTGAGAGGGCAGAGATTCAATCTGAGGAAGGTTCCCTGTTGCTGAGAAGGAGGCGGCCATGGAATAAAGACCTGAGAGTGGTCTCTAGGAGCTGAGAGTGGTACCTGACCGACAAAGAGCTGTAGGATGAGGGAACCCCAGATCTACAACCACAAGGAATTGAATTCTGCCAATAAAAGCAATGAACTTTCATGAGGACCTTGAGCTTCAGATGAGAATGCAGCCTAATTTACAACTTGATTTCAGCCCTGTACAATTTCCTGCTATTGTTTCTATTTTCAAGGCTTTAAACCATAAAGCTATCCTACCTTTTCCTATTGTCCCTTTTTTTTCAAACTCTGAACCCTAAAGCTCCATCCTTTGTATCTACTCAATTTTATACATTATACATTTCAAATTTCAGCCATAGCCATCCCCAGTCTTCTTTCCATGACCAGCAACCTTGTCAAGGTCTTTATCACCTTGTGACTTAGTGGCTCTAACAACATCCCAGTGGACTTGCCCAACACACATTCTCTCCCTCTCCCATTCTATGGCCTATTCTATCTTAAACTAATGTCATTTAACTCTATCACATCATTTCTTTTTTCTAAAACTTTCTACCTTCTAATTTCTCTTATAATAAACTTAAAGTTCCCTTCCTGGCATTTAAAATAATCCATAATCTTGACTCATTTTCATCTCTCCAACTTAATTTCAACAATGTGAAAATTCTATTATGGTCAGCTCTGTCTCTTCTTGATTTTACCTAAGTAGTTCTATGGAGAATAGGCTTGAATCTTTTCTTTACTTAGCCATATCCTGTCTTTTTCAAAGTGAATCTCACATATGAGGTTATCAGGAGTCTGCTTGCTGTGTATTCCAGCAAACAGTGACCTTCTTTTCTTAACTCCTGCAATATTCATATTTTGTTCTATCTCTGTTTTCTAAACTCTATATCTATTCTACCTTTTGTTGGTCTTTTATGTGCATGTTTGTGCACGCATTTTTCTCTACTCCCTTCTAGTCTATAGGCTCCTTGACAACAAGAAGAATGCCTTGTACAGTTCCACTGTACTTCGGCAATGCTTTGTCCAATGTAGATATGCAATATAAATAGTTATTCATTGATTTCAGGTAGTGAGGCTATTTGGCAATATATTTATTTGTTAGTCAAAAGGATCCTTATATCAAATTAGACATTTACTGCCTTATCTGCATGTTCTGTAAATACATATCTTTAATGAACTGTTATTAACCTAAATATATTATATAAGCCATGCTTTAGGTCCCTGTTTTGTTTTTTTTCCCCATTACCCACTTGTTTCTATATTTATTTGATTGAAAACTGAGAGTGGCATTTCTGATTCTGCTGAGTTAATTTTTAATACATTTTTGCAATAATACTCTGTGCTGCAATTACTAGGTGGAGTTGCTTTTGCATGTAAACTGAGTTGATAGAGTAATAGGCAGTTAGTGAAGTCTACTGTAGCAGGATGTTCATACTTTTCAAGTAAATTGTACTTTTTCTTGTGGTTTCTAGCAAGTCTCATTCTCCTCACAACAAGCATCTTGTATTTTTCTTCATTTTCTTGTATAAACATGTGTGTCCACACTCATGCATTAGTATCTGTATCAGTTAGTACCCTTCAGTTTGAGAGTGACAAATTGCATGATTTAATCTGCCCTAAGATCAAGGTGAATGTTTGACTCCAGGTGTTTATTTGTCTTCAGGTATGGCTTGATCAGGGCTCAGTTTATGTCACCAAAATCTAATTTATTTCTGCTCTCTGGATGTTAGCTATGTAGTGGTGGCAGAAACTCTTCTGGTGGAGAAAGAAAACCTTCCTCTTTCCCAGAAACTCTAGGAAATGTTCAGTGCATCTCATTTCCTTAGATTTGGTTATTTGCCAAACTCTGAGCCCATCACCATGGCCTGAGGAGTGAGATTTGCTGATTGTTTAAGCCCATTAAAGGCCCACTTATGGAGCTGGAAATGAGGTCAGTCTCACCCAAAACATGAGAGTTAGAGAGGGGTAGTTTACAAAAATAAAATTTAATGTACAATTTTACAAAAAGAAGGTTGAGAAATACTGATTAAAAATGAAAAACAATGGCTCAAGAACATGGTTTGGCTGAGGTTTTTTTTGTTTGTTTTGTTTTTTCCTGACCTGCGCTTAATATTGCTACTCAGATTGCGTTTGAGCCACTTATTTTTGAAAAATGTCCTTCGCTTTTCTTAAACAGCTTTGTTGAGATATAGTTCACATGCCATACAATTCAGTTTTTCAGTATATTCACAGTTATATAAAACCATAACAGTCGATCTTAGAACATTTTTATCACCACAAGAAGAAGCTTCTACCCTTTAGCTGTCACACCCTGTATCTCCCAGCCCTATGAAACCACTATGTATCTCCTGTATCTCCCAGCCCTATGAAACCACTATGCTACTTGCTGTCTCTATAGATTTGCCTATTCTGAACATTTCATACAAATGGAATCATATAATATGTGGCATTTTGCATCTGGCTTCTTTCACTTTGTATATTATCAAGGTTTGTCTATGGCATAATATGCATCAACATTTCATTCTTTTAATCACCAAATAATGGTCCCTTGTATGGATACAACACATTTGTTCATCTACTCTCCAGTTCATGAATATTTGGGTTGTTTCTACTTTTGCCCTTCAGTTTTCACAGGGTGTTTTCTTTTTTTCCTTTTATGTTTCTATTGTTACATCTTGTTGATTTTTTTTATCATCTTGGAGATTCATATGCATCTATAAATCATTTTTTCCCAGTTGAAAAGTATTTTTTCTCCTGAGAATGAGATAAATGTGATTTTCCCTCAGCAGAAAATAATCTTCTGGTCATATCTGTGGTCATGAGTAAAGCTTTCCTCTATTCTTTTTAAGATATAGAGGAAGCTCCTAAAACAGTAACTTTCAAACATTTTTGGCAATAATCCACAATAAGAAATACGTTTTCCATTGCAACCCAGTAAACAGAATATATGTGTATATACTAAACAAAAGTTTCCCAAAAGAGTTTCACCAAACATTGCGTACTGTGATATCCTCTCCTATCCTAGTCTATGCTATCTACCCTACTCTACCTTATCCCACCCTATAATATTCTTTTGTTTTAAAGTGCTTTTCATGACCCATACATTAATTTCACAGTCCACTAATGGATTACTACCTGAAGATTCAAAAACACTATTCAGAAAGATCCTTTCTCATCTTTCTGAGGTAATGGCTAAAGAATGATGTTTTATTGTCTTTTATTGTCAAATGTTTGTGGATAACAGAAAGCCCCTGTGTTGACAACTCTGTTCTCAACCTACTGACCTTGAGAAGCAAAAGAATAATTAGTGGCATAATTTATCATGTTGGGAACAATTAGAATAACTGCCATTATATTATCCCCCTCTCTTAGGAATTAACTTCCCTATCATGACCTATAATATTTCTTTTGTACCAGGAATCTAAGATTTGCCATTTAAATGTTGTTACTATGACAAACTCTTTATGTGACTTCCCATTTGTATTTTATTTCATTTTATTTTATTATTTTTTAATGTACACTAATTTTTTTCCTTTTTTAAACATCAAAGTCTAATTGATATACAATATTATATAACTTTCAGGTGTACAATATACTATTTCACAAATTTTAAAGTTTATACTCCATTTATAGTCATTATAAAAATTGGTTATAGTCCCAGTGGTGTACAATATATCCTTGTGGCTTATTTTATATGTAATACTTTGCTCCTCTTAATCTCCTACCCCTGTGTTCTTTCCCCCCTCACTTTCTCCACTGGTAACCACTAATTTGTTCTCCATATCTGTGAGTCTGTTTCTATTCTGTTATATTCACTAGTTTTTGTATTTTTTAGATTCCAGTTGTAGGTGATATCATATAGTATTTGTCCTTGTCTGATTTAATTCACTTAGCACGATATCCTTCAAATCCATCCATGTTGTTGCAATTTGCAAAATTTCATTATTTTTATGGCTCAGTAGTATTCTATTGTGTACACATGTGCACGCGCGCGCACACACACACACACACACACACACACACACAAATTTTCTTTATCCATTCATCTGTTGATGGCCACTTAGGTTGCTTCTATATCTTGGCTATTGTAAATAGTGCTGGTGTGAACATTGGGGGTGTGTATCTTTTCAAATTATTGTTCTGTTTTTTCAGATGTATACTCAGGAGTGGAATTGCTGGATCATGTGGTAGTTCTATTTTTACTTTTTTTTTTTTTTTTTTGAGAAACCTCCGTATTGTTTTCCAGAGTGGCTGCACCAATTTACATTCCCACCAAAAGTGTTACAAGGGTTCCCTTTTCTCCACATCCTTGCCTACATTTGTTATTTGCGGTCTTTTTGATGATAGCCATTCTGACAAGTGTGAGGTGATATCTTATTGCAGTTTTGATTTTCATTTCCCGGATTACTAGCAATGTTGAGCATCTTTTCATGTGCCCCATCTGTATTTTAAAGGATGCCTTAATGTGACAAGCTTTCTCTGGAGTGACAAGTCCAAAGGATGCATAAGCAAAATGTTCCCAATGGAAACTAGAATAATCTGAAAAACTGGAGAGATTCATTTCTCATATGATCTGCTTTACTAAATTTGGCTTTAACAACATAGATTCTAGAAGGAATGATAAGTGCCAGTTAGAACTGAAGTGGCAGTGAGTAAAATTTGTGTCTAAGACACAATAATATCTAATAGTGACCTATTTTTAAAATACTACACGTCCAGTCACCTTACATAACATCCCTTCATAATCATAGTTCCTAAATAGATGAGAACTCTTATTCGCTTCCAATGATGAATTTATTGCTCATAAACTTTCACTTTTACTTTTCCACTTCCTACACCTCTCCCAAGCATATATAAGCTGGGGAAACTCCTGAGAAATACTTTCCTACCTCCTACACATAAATGTTTCAGCTTGTCTTTATTTCCCATCCCCTTCTCAGTCTTCTTTCCCTCTAATACTTGTGATTGTCATTTTCAAAAGAATCCAAAATGTAAAACTGATGGGGAACACAATCTGAATTAGAGGGAAGGTGAGAAACTTCAACTTCCCTTTTCTTCTCTTCACCTCTCATCCTGATCTTTCAGAGAACTTAAGTTTTTATTTCAAAATTACTGCAAAATTAAAACTGAGAAGTAACCACATACAATGAAGGGTGAAACTAAAAGATATTAAGAACCCTTGAGCCTGTTACATGTTCTTCATTTTACTTACCCAAATGGTATTCTTTTTAAAATCTGTATTTCCAGCATGGCTTGTTATAACAGCTCCATCAAACATTTGATTTTAGCCTCTTTTATATGGAGTTATTATTTCTGTGAGTAGAGAACTTCACACAAAGCAATACATTTAAGTAATGCCCAATAATGGCTAAGAAAGATGGTTTCGTATATATACTTTCTAAATGGCAGATAATGCCCAAGGAAGGTAAGAAAAGACATGGGTAAAAAGTAATAGATGAAAGTTTAGTATGCACTTCTGAGTCAAGGTTTATCCTGACTTCAATTGAGAACTATGTCTTATAAAGGTAAATACAACAAAATTTGTATACCAGTTGTCAAATGTAAAATATATGAAAGTCTCTCAGACCCGTGAAATAACAAACATGCTTTCATGTATTCCTGGGCACTAATGACTTTTATTAAGCCAGAACATCTCAAAGTAACAGTAATGAAAATAACATAGGTTAGACGACTATGAATTGGGCTTGAATTAATGGATTTTTTTCCCCTTAGTGATATTGGCTAATATTCAGTCTTCAAGTATGAAATATTCTTTACATGTCCATTCGCAAAAAGATCATTTTTAACCCAATTCAATTTTACATTTTTCTATTATCCTACCAGGCAGAGTTTAATGCAGTATAGCTGGACTTGTGTTATCTTTTATTGAATAAGTTTATCCTACTTGCACTGAGTTAATGCATTTTATTACTTTGAAGGTCATTATTTAGACTTAATGTATTTTCCACTATTTTGCCTAACAACAGTTGAGAGTATCTATTTAGTTAAAGTAGGTCTTTAGATTTTGAGATTCTTTCTCCAAAGAGTATTTACAAAACATATTTTCTGTTGTTCAATTGCAATGTGTTTGTTACAGTTGACTTTTGGGGGATATTTTCTCATTTATTAAGTGCTGTTGATAACTGTAAATAAATCTGTGATTCCATTCATTTGTTTACCTCTTTTCCCATGCCTGACTCTAGTGATGAAAAGATAAACAATATATTATACCTGCTCTCCATAAGTTAAGAAACTAGCAGAAAAGCAAGTATCCTATAATAAAAGTGTTACATATGCCATACTTGAGATATGAAGAAAGGAGTAAAGGAATGCAGAGGAGGAAGTAAGTAATTTGGCCAGGAAACAGAGGAAAGAAGGATGCAGGAAGCTTTCACTTGAGGGGAAATTCTAGCTGAGCTTTTATAATTGGGATTTTAATGTCATTTTGGACCATGAGGATGATATTACATGTACTAGATTTATACACTTCCTAATTTGTGGTTTGGACTAATAAATCTACTGCTGTGATATAAAAAAAAATCTACCTTTAATAATCTATGTTTTGAAAGATGAAACCCTAATTTCATAGCTCCTTTACCTTCTTAAGACCAGTGATTATTGCCTCCACACCTCTTCAGCAAGTTGTTTCCTCCACTTCCACTCCTTCCCTCTCACTAAACTGCCTTCGGCACCCCTAAGAACTCTAGGCCCTCACAACTCCCTAGATACCTACCTACCCTTCAGATCTTTTCATGCTTTCTTTCTTACTAATTCCAACACATTTTAACCATGAACCCATTGACATCCATATTTTGCACAATCTTGCCAATACTTAACTTGATAGTTTTCATGTGATTTTTTTTCTTCTTTCTACCACCATGCTGACAATTGTCAAAGGAAATAATATGCCTGATTGATTGGTACTACACCAGATTCATAATATCAAACCTTAGCCAAGTCCTTAAGACTACCCTTTTGCTACCCAGTCAGCTACTTTTCTATGTACCCCGTTCTTACTGCTATGATGCCATCTTCTTTGGACTACTTACTTACTTTACCCACACCATCACAGACAGCAAAAAATCTTGCCTCCTGCCTCATGGCAGGCTATCAGCCATGAATTTTCCTCAATTTCCTATCAGCCACCTTCAACATTCCTGTATTTCTACTCCTGTATTTATACTTCTTAGGAGAAGCTTCATAGTCAGAAGTAGCCTTCCCTCTTTTCATCATCAGTTCTCATTTTGTGTTTTCAATTTTGTACATTCCTCACATATTTCAGAGCATAAACCTTTACTTCTTTCTCACTGGCATTATTAATTTCTCCTTCACCTTGTAAATACTTCTTCCTTTTCCATTACGTCCTCAGTCTTCATTGATTATTCTTTAATTTTTTCAAGTCTTTATTTAATTATATCCTCCTCTGTGAGTCCTTACCTGACCATATAATCTAAAATTACAACTTCAGATTCCTTACCTACACATATATGCTCCATCCTGCTTCTCTGTTTTAATTTTCCCTTTAGCTCTTGTGCCCATCTAACATACATTGTCTTATTATTTATCTGCTTACTCCACTAGACAGGAATAAACTCCATAGGACAGGAATTTTTGTCTGAATCCTAACCAGCTATAATAATCTTTGGCATGTACTAGGAACAAAATAAGTTTTTACTGAAGCAAACAAATAAAATAAACTATAATTTGACTTCTATTTCCACTATTCTATTACATTCATAAAGATCATCACTAACATTTTGGCCAAATAATCATTTTAGTTCTCATCCTACTTAATCTTTCAGTAGAAGTTAGTACTATTGTCCTATTGTTCCCTTGGGAAAAATGATTTCTCTAGGTTCACCAAAAAATTTTTATTGAACATTTTATTTTATTTTTTTCCACTGTACAGCATGGAGACAAAGTTACACTTACATGTATACATTTCTGTTCCTCCATTTGTTCTGTTGTGATATAAGTATCTAGACATACTTCTCAATGCTACACAGCAGGATCTCATTGTAAATCCTTTCTAAGAGCACTAGTTTGCATCTGATAACCCTACGCTCCCAATCCCTCCCACTCTTTCCCTCTCCCCCTGGGCAGCCACATGTCTCTTCTCCAAGTCCATGATTTTCTTTTCTGTGGAAAGGTTCATTTGTGCCGTATATTAGATTCCAGTTATAAGTGATATCATATGGTATCTGTCTTTGTCTTTCTGACTCAGTTCACTCAGGATGAGAGTCCCTAGTTCCATCCATGTTGCTGTAAATAGCATTTTGTCATTTTTTATGGCTGAGTAGTATTCCATTGTGTATACATACCACCTCTTCCTAATCCAATCATCTATCGATGGACATTTGGGTTGTTTCCATGTCTTGGCTATTGCGAA
This sequence comes from Phacochoerus africanus, assembly GCF_016906955.1. NCBI lineage: Eukaryota > Metazoa > Chordata > Mammalia > Artiodactyla > Suidae > Phacochoerus > Phacochoerus africanus. The sequence goes on along the minus strand of NC_062560.1, from coordinate 106,458,473 downwards.
TAGTGCTGCAATAAACATGCGGGTGCATGTGTCTTTTTCAAGGAAAGTTTTGTCCAGATATATGCCCAAGAGTGGGATCGCTGGGTCATATGGTAGTTCTATGTATAGCTTTCTAAGGTATCTCCAAACTGTTCTCCATAGTGGCTGTACCCGCTTACATTCCCACCAGCAGTGGAGGAGGGTTCCCTTTTCTCCACAACCACTCCAGCACTTGTTATTTGTGGACTTATGAATGATGGCCATTCTGACTGGTGTGAGGTCATATCTTGTGGTAGTTTTCATTTGCATTTCTCTAATGATCAGGGATGTTGAGCATTTTTCCATGTGTTTGTTGGCCATCTGTATATCTTCCTTGGAGAATAAATAGTCCATTCAGGTCTTTTGCCCATTTTTCCGTTGGGTGATTGGCTTTTTTGCTGTTGAGTTGAATAAGTTGCTTGTATATTCTAGAGATTAAGCCCTTGTCAGTTGCATCATTTGAAAATATTTTCTCCCATTTTGAAAGTTGTCTTTTTGTCTTCTTTTTGGTTTCTTTGGCTGTGCAAAAGCTTGTCAGTTTGATTAGGTCCCATTGGTTTATGTTTGCTCTTATTTCTGTTGCTTTGGGAGACCGACCTGAGAAAATATTCATGATGTTGATGTCAGAGAGTGTTTTGCCTATGTTCTCTTCTAGGAGCTTGATGGCGTCCTGTTGTATATTTAAGTCTTTCAGCCATTTTGAGTTTATTTTTGTGCATGGTGTGAGTGTGTTCTAATTTCATTGCTTTGCATGCAGCTGTCCAGGTTTCCCAGCAATGCTTGCTGAATAGACTTTCTTTTTCCCATTTTATGTTCTTGCCTCCCTTGTCAAAGACTAATGGACCATAGGTGTCAGGGTTTATTTCTGGGTTCTCTATTCTGTTCCATTGGTCTGTCTGTCTGTTTTGATACCAGTACCACACTGTTTTGATGACTGTGGCTTTGTAGTATTTCTTGAAGTCTGGGAGAGTTATGCCTCCTGCTTGGTTTTTGTTTCTCAGAAGTGCTTTGGCAATTCTGGGTCTTTTGTGGTTCCATATAAATGTTTGGATTGTTTGTTCTAGTTCTGTGAAAAATGTCGTGGGTAATCTGATAGGGATTGCATTGAATCTGTAGATTGCTTTGGGTAGGATGGCCATTTTTACAATACTGATTTTCCCAATCCAGGAACATGGAATATCTTTCCATTTCTTTACATCTTCTTTGATTTCTTTGATTAAAGTTTTATAGTTCTCAGCATATAAGTCCTTTACCTCCTTGGTCAGGTGCATTCCCAGGTATTTTATTTTTTGAGGTACAATTTTAAAAGGTGTTGTATTTTTGTATTCCTTTTCTATTTCATTGCTGGTATACAGAAATGCGACTGACTTCTGAATGTTAATCTTATATCCTGCTACTTTGCTGAATTTGTTGATCAGTTCAAGGAGTTTTGGGGTTGAGTCCTTAGGGTTTTCTATGTATAGTATCATGTCATCTGCATTCAGTGACAGTTTTATCTCTTCTCTTCCTATTTGGATGCCTTTTATTTCTTTTGTTTGTCTAATTGCTGTGGCTAGGACTTCCAAAACTATGTTGAAGAGCAGTGGTGAGAATGGGCATCCCTGTTTTGTTCTAGATTTGAGTGAGAAGGCTTTCAGTTTTTCTCCATTGAGTGTTATATTTGCTGTGGGTTTGTCATAAATGGCTTTCATTATGTTCAGGAATGTTCCTTCTATACCCGCTTTGGCGAGGGTCTTGATCATGAATGGATGTTGGACTTTGTCAAGTGCTTTTTCTGCATCTATTGAGATGATCATATGGTTGTTGACTTTTCTTTTGTTAATGTGGTATATGATGTTGATTGATTTGCATATGTTGAACCATCCTTGTGAACCTGGGATGAACCCAACCTGGTCATGGTGTATAATTTTTTTGGTATGTTGTTGGATTCAGTTGGCTGAAATTGTATTGAGAATTTTTGCATCTATATTCATCAAAGATATTGGCTCATAGTTTTCTTTTTTGGTGGTATCTTTGTCTGGTTTTGGAATGAGGGTGATGGTGGCATCATAGAATGTCTTTGGAAGTGTTCCTTCTTCTTCAATCTTTTGAAAAAGTTTAAGGAGAATGGGCACCAGATCCTCTTTATATGTTTGGTAGAATTCTCCTGTGAAGCCATCTGGTCCTGGACTTTTATTTGTAGGGAGTGTTTTTATGACATATTCAATTTCTTTGCTAGTGATCAGTCTGTTCAGTTTGTCTGTTTCTTCTTTATTCAGTTTTGGCAGGCTGTAAGAGTCTAGAAAGTTGTCCATTTCTTCCAGATTGTCAAATTTGTTGGCATATAGGTGTTCATAGTATTCTCTTATGGTTTTTTTTTTTTTTTGTATTTCTGCACTATTTGTTGTGATTTTTCCTTTTTCATTTCTAATTTTGTCTATTTGGGTTCTTTCTCTCCTCTTCTTAGTGAGTCTAGCCAGGGGTTTTTCAATTTTGTTTACCTTTTCAAAGAAACATCTCTTGGTTTTATTAATTTTCTCTATTGTTTTTTGAATCTATAATTTATTGATTTCCTCTTTGATCTTTATAATTTCCTTCCTTTTGCTGTCTTTAGCTCTTTTTTGTTCTTCTTTTTCTAATTCGTTTAGGTGGAGTGTTAAGTTGTCAATTGGAGATCTTTCTTCTTTTTTGAGTAAGGCCTCTATCACTATGAATTTCCCTTTGAGCACTGCGTTTGCATTGTCCCATAGATTTTGAGAGGTTGTGTCTTCATTATTTGTCTTGAGGTATTTTTAATTTCCTTCTTAATTTCCTCATTGACCCATGGGTTTTTTAGTACCATGTTGTTTAATCTCCATGTAGCATGTTTTTTCTCATTTCTTATCCTGTGATTGATTTCTAGTTTTGTGCCATTGTGGTCAGAAGAGATACTTGAAATAATTTCTATTCTCCTAAATTCGTTGAGTTTAGCTTTGTGTCCCAATATGTGGTTGATTCTTGAGAATGTTCCATGTGCATTTGAGAAGAATGTGTATTCTGATTTTTTTGGATGTAGGGTCCTGAAGATGTCAATTAAGTCTAACTTTTCTATTGTTTCCTTTAGGGTCTCTGTTGCTTTATTGGTTTTCTGTCTAGAGGATCTGTCTATTGGTGTGAGTGGGGTATTAAAGTCTCCTACTATGATTGTATTCCCATCAATTTCTCCCTTTATGTCTGTTAATATTTGTTGTAGGTATCTGGGTGCTCCTGTATTTCAGGCATATATGTTGACAATAGTAATATCTTCTTTTTGAATGGATCCCTTAATCATTAAGTAGTGTCCTTCTTTGTCTTTCTTTATGTCTTTTGTTTTAAAGTCTATTTTGTCTGATATGAGTATTGCAACTCCTGCTTTCCTGTCATGTCTATTGGCATGAAATATTTTTTCCCAGCCCTTCACTTTCAATCTATATGTGTCCTTTGTCCTAATGTAAGTTTCTTGTAGGCAGCAGATTGAAGGTTTTTGCTTTTTTATCCACTCAGTCACTCTGTGTCTTTTGATTAGAGCATTCAGTCCATTGACATTTAAGGTGATAATTGATAGATGATTATTTATTGCCATTTTAAACCTCATGTTCCAGTTGATTCTATGATTCTCCATTCTTCCTTTCTTTTTTTGGTTGGGTGGTCTCCAATTACTTTTTGCTTTAGTGTTTTTCTTTTCGTTTTTTGCAAATGCAATGTTTGGTTTTGATTTGTGGTTGTCCTGTTTTTTAAGTATGCTAACCCCTTCCTATAATTGTGTGTTTTAGCCTGATAGTCCTGTAGGTTCAAACAGTTCATTACTGTACTAAAATTAAGAAGAGAAATAAAAAAGAGAGAGAGAGAGAAAAAAAAGAAAAAAATTTAAAAAGAGTCTATTTATTTCCTTACTTCCCTTGCCCACATTTTATGATTTTGATATCTCTATTTTTCTTTTTAATTTTATTTTGTTTTAAACATGTTCATGATTAAATCTGTATGCTGGCTTATTTGAGTGACTGCTCTCTGATTGTGGTTTGCTCAATCCTAGTTCTTCCTCTTTTTTTTCCCCCTTTCTTTCCTTCCTTTCTTTTTGGTTTAGAGAAGCCCTTTCAGTATTTCTTTTAGCCTGGGTTTTGTATTGCTCTATGCTTTTAGCTTTTGTTTGTTGGAAAAAAATTTTTATTTCCCCTTCTATTTTAAATGATATTCTTGCTGGATAGAGTATTCTAGGTTGCATATTTGTTTCTTTTCAGCACTTTAAATATCTCTTGCCATTCCCTCCTGGCCTGTAGAGTTTCTGGAGAGAAATCAACTGATAATCTTATTGCGGTTCCCTTATAGGTAACATTTTGCTTTTCTCTTGCTGCCTTTAGGATCCTCTGTTTATCTTTAACTTTTGCCATATTTATTATAATGTGTTTAGATGTGGGTCTATTTGGGTTCAACTTGTTTGGGGCCTTCCATTCTTCCTGTATCTTGAAATCAGTATCCTTTAGATTTGGGAAGTTTCCAGTGATATTTCTTCAAATATATTTTCCATCCCCTTATCTTTTTCTACTCCTTCTGGAATTCCTATTATGCATAGATTATCCCACTTTATATTACCCCATAGGTCTCTTTGTTGCTTTCATGTTTTTTCATTTGGTTTTCTGTCTGCTGTCCTGTTTGGGTGATTTCCATTATTCTATCTTCCACATCACTAATTCGTTCTTCTGCATTATTCATTCTGGGCTTTATTGCCTTTAGCTCAGTTTGTATCTCTGCAAATGAATTTTCTAGTTTTTCTTGCTTCCTCCTTATATTTTCTAGTTCCTTTCTGAGGGAATCTGCATTACTGTTCATATCTTCTCTTAATTCCTTCAGTATTTTCACTATTTCCCTTTTGAACTCAAAGTCTGTCAGACTACAGAAGTGTGTTTCATTGTTGACTGCTTTAGATGAGTTCTCCTGTTGGTTTAACTGGGGGTGGTTTCTCAGCTTCTTCATCTTGCTTGTTATTTTCTTTTTCTTGGTGGAGTTGTCTTCCCCGTGGCTGGACAGAGTTTGCCTTGGCACTGCTGTGGAATGTTTCCCGAGGGCTGGTGGTGTTGGTTGGTCTTCTTTGAGGCAGCATGGCTTTTCCTGAGGGTGGGCGGGGATGACAGTGTCTCTGAAGCAAAGAAGGACTTCCTGAGGGCAGATAGGACTGGGAGGTCCGCACTGCGATAGAAGCAGATTTCACGTGGCCAGCCAGAGCTTGCTCTGGTGTTTCTGGGCTGTGGGGCTCTTCCAGGGGGCTGGCGGTGCTGGGCAGCTGCTCCATGGGAGTGCAGCACCCCCCGAGGGTGGGAGTGGCTAGCCGGGCCATTGAGCAACCAAGGGGCTCTTCCCCAGGGTTCATCAAAATTTTAGACTCCTTCACTGATATAACTTCATCATCCTGCCCAAGGTCAAGTAGAAGAGTAGTGAGATATATATTGGCACAGGCACATTTGAACTTGATTTTGATTTGCCTGAATGTCATGAATTTATTTTTGTGTTTTATGTGTGCATACATAGGCACATGCATACCACTTAGATACATGATATATTTTTATATATTATCTGTACTTTTCTACTCATTCTTATCCCAAGATGACCAGATATAAACCAAAAGTTTTCTAGAGTCCTCAGAGATGGTTATCTTCTTGCAGTATACTATAATATTCAAATATTTTCTCCTAGAGTGTACTTCATTAATTTTGACCTCAGTCTCTGATCTCAGAGTCCATGTTATACATTGTACTGATTCTGAAGGGAAAACAGAAAGAAGAGAGGTCATAAATGGGATAAAATGTGGATCACAGAGATCATCTTCTTGATGTGGCAACAATTTTCAGCTGATAGGGTAAAGAGGCAATAAAAGCATCAGAGCACATGGTTCTGCAATTTGAACAACAAATTGTAGCCATAGCATTGGATGTCCCTCTTACTCTCCAGTTGTCTTGTTCAGAAGTCTAAGTTAATTAAACTTCGCTATCCTAGTGTTTGAATGCCAATTCTCATTGCCTCTTGTGAGAAAATCACAACCTATAAAATCAGTCAAAATCCACATTCTAGAAGAGTCATCCTAATTGATAGTGATATTTCTTTTTATATATATATATAATGATTTCTATTTTTTCCATTATAGCTTGTTTACAGTGTTCTGTCAATTTTCCACTCTACAACATGGTGACCCAATTACACATACATGTATACGTTCTTTTTTCTTACACTATCATGCTCCATCACAAGTAACCAGACATAGTTCCCAGTGCTACAAAGCAGGATCTCATTGCTAATCTGATAGTGATATTTCTTTCTTTCTTTCTTTCTTTCTTTTTTTTGTCTTTTTAGGGCCGCATCTGCAGCATGTGGAGGTTCCCAGGCTAGGGGTCTAATCGGAGCTGTTGCTGCCGGCCTACTCCAGAGCCACAGCAACCCCAGATCCGAGCTGCATCTGCAAGCTACACCACAGCTCACAGCAACACTGCATCCTTAACCCACTGAGTGAGGCCAGGGATCGAACCCTCAACCTTATGGTTCTTAGTCAGATTCGTTTCCACTGCGCCACAACGGGAACTCCCGATGGTGATATTTCTTAAACATCCTTTTGCCCTAGTATTCCAGATTTTTTACTGTACTGTTTTTTCTAATTATTATCTGTTGAGATTGGTAGTTTCCTCTTTGCTTTCTGGCATCGGGAAATGCTTTTTGGTAGGACTTTAATTTGTTCATGGTGACACTCTTTCTGCTTTTGCCCATGGGAAAATAAAATTTAGTCATTCTACCTCTGGCCTTCTTCAGCTACATATCCTGTCAGCGTGATGTTTATGTCAACTTGCCCATTGATGATTACATTTATTGTGTTATATTCTGGTATGCAATTTTATGCTTCTGGCTTTTTAGTTTTGTGGGGTTTACTTCCTTTAAAAGAAAGTCCATGTGAACTTAAAACATCACTAATATCCTGATACTAAAGAACAAAACTCCTCCTGACATGGGTTATCAGCCACTACTGTATTTGGTGTAACTCAAAGAGGAAATAATGTGACTGGCAGAATAAATAAAGCTGTGTCATAGTGTAGCCAGATTCTATTGTTAATAACTCTTTTTTTTTTGTCTTTTGTCTTTTTTAGGGCTGCATTCATGGCATATGGAAGTCCCCAGGCTAGCGATTGAATGGGAACTGTAGCTGCAGCCTACACCGTAGCCACAGCAATGTGAGATCCAAGAAGTGTCTGCCACCTACACCACAGCTCACGGCAATGTCGGATCCTTAGCCACCTGAGCTATGCCAGGGATTGAACCCGAGTCCTCATGGATACTAGTCAGGTTCATTAACCACTGAGCCATGACAGGAACTCCCTATTGTTAATAACTCTTACTGAGTTTTTATTTTAATTCACTGGAAAGTACAACATATTTGGGGGAAAGAAGTAGAATTTGATCCACTACTTTGGGGTACATAGCCATATTACCAACTTCTTTTTTAATCACTGATTTTGAATGTGTTATCTAAAAGTGAAGTGAGTTTTTAAATATTGGATTAGTTGTTCATTTTTCTTTTTTTTAAGAAATGTCCTTTTAAACACAGCTTTAGGGTATGAATCCTGGCTTAGCTACCTACTAGCTGTGCCACCTTGGGTATATTTTGTAATCTTTTAAAGCCGCAGCATACTTTGGCTACTTCATAGACTAATTTGAGGCTGTTGTAAGGTCAAGGATGTAAATGCATAGGATAGAGCCTAACATGCAGAAAGTGATTTATAAAGTTCGCATGTATGCATTTGTTAATGATTCAATGAAGAGGGAGGTGGTTGACAAATTAGCTGATTGAGTGCATTCTCTTATCTTCCACTGTTTACTATGGCATCAGACAGATTGTAGAACAAGGTAATTGTATTAGTTTTCTATTGATATGTAGCAAATTAGCACAAACTTAAAGACTTAAAGCAGCAAACATTTATTATGTCAGTTACTATAAATCAGGAGTCAGGGCACACCAGAATGCATTATCTGCTCAGGGTCTTACCAGGCTGAAATCATGATGTTAGTTGGGACTGATATCTCATCTGAGGATCTTCTTCTGAGCTCATATGATTTCTGGCAGAAGTGGTTGTAGGATTGACTTTCCTATTTTCTTGTTGGCTATAAGCCAGAGGCCATTCTCAGGCTCCTAGAGGCTACTCTCCAGTCCTTGCCACATGGCCCTGTGTTGGTTAGCAAACTCTACCTGTGGCATATGGAGGTTACCAGGCTAGGGGTTGAATTAGAGCTATAGCTGCTGGCCTACACTGTAGCCACACCAACAGTGGATCCAAGCTGCATCTGCGACCTACACCACAGCTCACGGCAATGCTGAATCCTTAGCTCGCTGAGTGAGGCCAGGGATTGAACTTGTGTCCTCATGGATGCTAGTCAGATTCATTTCCATTGACCCACAATGGGAACTCCTCCCAGGTAAAATCTGAAAATGGCCCCCATACTCAAAGGGCGGGGAGAGACCTAAGAAAGAGGCAGACCATGCCATATTGGTAGTTAGCAGTTTTAATAAGGAAACTTACTTACAAGGCTTGTCTTGGGCAGCTGCAAAATGAATAAATCCCAGCACCCTGCCCATCAGAATCCTAAAAGTCTACATAGAGGCCTTAACTTGATTCAGTCATTTATACCATCCAGATGGTTTTCACAACACATTACTTTCTCAAGGCTGCTTCTTTGAAACAGCTCCTACTGTGGGAACCATGGGCAAAAGGCACTATCTGAGGGTGGGGTGAGGGGGTAAGGAGCCTCTGATTGCCCAGGTCCAGCTTAAGGGTCAACTGGTGGTCATGTCCTTTTGATGGCCTCCTCCAACACCCCCTCCATAGGCCCACTCACAGAATGGCAGCTTCTTCAAAGTCAGCATCAAGAAAGGGGGGCTTTCTACTATATGATGGTAAAATGAGTCATATGTATAAGTGGTTTATAATTAGGAGAGCAATATCCCATCACCTTTACCATATTCTATTGGTTAAAAGCAAGTCATAGGCGATGCCTATACTCAAAGGAGGGCATTGTATAAGGCCACGAACATTCTAGGTTCTGTTGGCCACCGAACTCAAGGAAATATTAGGTAATTCACTAATCTAAAACCTAAGAGAAATAATGGGTGGTCCCTTAATAATACTTTAATCTGCCTGATGGGAATTGTTATCAAATGTCTCTCATTTCTTTTCTCTGAGTGTTTGACTTTCGAAACTAACGTTTTGGAGATTATTACCGTATCACTTTACTGTAAAAATATTGGTTACATAATTAATACATGATTATGTGCTTATTTTAAAAAATAAAACAAACTAAAGTATAAAACTAAAAAAATCCTTTGTTTTTTACCCCACCCTCTCTCAACCTATTATATTATATTATCCAGATTTATACTCAATATAATAGTTTGGTAGCTATACTTCCATAATATTTTTAAAACATAAGTAGGATCATCTATGTATGTTGTTCTGTGGCTTACTTCTTCCCTTTCCTAACAATGTACATTGGAGATCCTTTTATGTTGGTATGTATAGATCTACGGCTGCTACTTGATATTCCATTATATGTATGGACAGTTAGGCCATGTCCAATTTTTTACTTAAATGACCAACACTACAATGAATTTCGTGTACATACATACTTGTGCACCTATGAGATTATCCTGTAGAAAGTGGAACTGATGAGTCAAAATTTATACACATTTAATATTTAGGTAGGAAATAAATGAAATATATATACTGCTAAAATATCCTCCCAAAAGACTATTTACATTTACAGTCTAACAGCATGCACGTGAGAGTGCCCATTCTTTTCCCCAGAATGGTCTTTTCCAAAATCAGTAAATGAGTTACATTTAGTAAGTTGATAAGGAGAGCTGTAGAATTCGATGAACACAGGTATGAGTAGGAGTGGGAAAGCACTGGAAACTCTGGGTGAGGTCAGTGCCTCTTTGGCTGCCCTAGAAAATTTAAGCATCCTAATAGTGTTTGAAAATGACTTCCAGGGCCGTATTATATCAAGAGATACTGTCTCTCGTATATAATATTAGAGTATTCATTCTTATTCAGCCCACACTATGTATACATATCTACATGTACAGATGAGAGGAGGAGGGGGAGAGAAGGAGAATGGCTCATTTAGAGATTGAACATTTGGGGAGTACAAAAAATATCATGGAATGTTGGTAATGCATGTTATTAACTCAACAGCTCTAGGAGTCCTTCTTCAAAGCCATTTCCAAATCACCTATGATTACATGATTAGAGACCTCTTAAAACAAGTAAAATAGTTCTGTAAACTAGGTTATCTATGTGAGTACTAAAAAGCCTGCTGAGAGCAATCATGTAAAAATGTCACAGTGCATAAACCCCCAAAAAAGAAATACAGTTGCCTTGATAATATATAATAATGCCAAAAGATATATACCATAGGATGGTATTTCTGGGCTGCATGGAGATTTTTCAGTTTACTGATTACAAAGCCTACTCAGAATATCAAGTCTTATTCCAAACCATTGTGGCTTATTGAGACCACATTTCTTGTTCAGTCTCCTGAAAGTAATTATGAACGCTGCAGGAATACTCAATTTTATCCAATTTTTGACTCCATTCTGATAACTACTCCAATGTAGTTTTTTTTTTTTTTCTGTTTTGAATGAGAATATATAGGAGGAACCTAACAAGCAAAGAAACCTTTCTCCATGCTGCTGTGTGCATGCACACACTTTTAATTAATTATGTCTACAATTTGTGGATCGATCATGTAAAGTGGTAATCTTGGCTTAGTCCATTTGGTTTAATCACCTTGAATTACATGTCCAAATTGGAAGTTATAGACACACTACACTGCCAGTGATGAAAGTTGCTGATTAGAGGACAGCATTGGTGTAGTGTTTGGAGAGATTTGAAGATATTTTGTACACAAGCAACTTTTAAAGAAATGATTTTAAAAGATTTATACCATTTCTTAAGTTTAGAAATAATTATAATTTAAAATATATTCTAATTTCCAAAAATATGTTAAAGCGAAGCCATGGTTTTATACTATGCGCTGAAAAAGATGAACAGTCAGTATGTTCAAGAAATGCTATTTATCATATCCTTCTCTTGGTAATTGATAATATATACCAGCATATTAAAGACTGAGAAGTCCTATAATTAAGAAACCTATACAGATGTGTTTAACACAAAGTTCCCCAAATTTATTTGTATTGAGAAATTTTTTCTCTTAAAATATTAACATCCCCATTCATTAGGAAATGCTGATTTAAGAGGTATATTACTTATATTAGAATTTTTAGCTGTAAAATATTTATTTCAATATTTACCATGCTAGTTTTATGTCATCCCTTTTAATTCATTTGATCAAAATTTTAATTCCTTTTAAAAATACAAATGTCTCAAAATGTTAATATATTTGGCTGGCAAATTGATGGCAGCTTTTGTTTAAAAAACTAATCATAAAAGGCTTATTAATTAAGATTGTTGAATTAGCTGTACAATAGGGAAGAAGATGATTCTGGATAACCACACCCCTCATTTCAAAAGATTATTTGTGTTTAATAAAAGTGCAGCCCACACAAGATGGCATTTGATAAACATTCATCTTTGAATTAATTTATTTTTCCTGTTATCATTGTAGACTTTGCTTGTGAAAGATAATCTAACGGCACCTCAGGAATTAGATAACGAAGGGTTGCTGGGTCACCTTCATCTAAGTGATGAACTGATAACTGTGATTGAAAATTGTAGTCAACTTAAAACAAAACAAAATTAAAAAAAGAAATTACTGTTAAATAGAAGTATAGCTTTGGAAGCTGAACCCTTTTAATGTTTTGTCAGGGAGCTTGCACCTGAGCCGTAGTGAATCACTTCACTTGGATTATATTTAACGGCAATTGGAAATATTCTTATTCCTTATGCTTTTATTGTATGGCACTTTTGGGGGGGGGGTTCAGCTCAGAAAGTCAAGTTTATTGGGAAATAAATTTTCAGTATTTCATATGTTGTCTTTAAAGAAACAGTGGTCACCACCTGCCCCTTGACACCCACTGAAGTCATTTTTCTTCCCAATCAAAAGAAGCAGGCCAGCGATTTACTAGCAGGATGAAAGTACTGAAGGATCCTTTTTCCCCTGTACTATATTATGGGCAAGGCTTACACCTAGTATGATTTGGGGCCTATATCTTCCTAACCTCCCTCCAACTACCCTGCTTCCCCCCAAGAAAAAAAGGTATTTATACTGTTTTCACAAAACCTGAAATTCCATATTACCTTCTCCTTGGGGGTCTACATATATTTTCTGTGAAATGTACATTTTGGCCAAATGCTTATTCGTGCAAAACTTTTATCACTTTTGAGCCTTTGTATAATATGTCCCCTGTGCCTGAAACGTTCTCCTCCTCTCTCTGCTCCCCCCATCCACTCACCTGTCTCCTTCCCAGCTTACCAGACTCCTATGCAGCCTTCAGATCTAAACTTGGGTGCCATTTTCTCAAGGACACTTCCCCTTACCCTCTCCAATACACACCCAATCACACCCTGTAATTTCCCCACCTTGTCAATTTTTTTAAGTACCAGTGTTTTTTAAAATGAGAGAAAATGTAATTTTTAAGTTTTAGAATAATGAATTGTGTTTATTTTTAACCCCTAGTCACCTGGAGTGCTTTTTATATACAGATTTATAGACCAGCGCCCCAGAGATTCCGTATTACGTGGCCTGAGTCATGAGTCTGCAGTTTTAACAAGCTGCGGAGGCAAGTCTGTTGCAGGTGGTCCATGCGCCTCATTTTGAAAAACAGTGGGAGTTTGGGAGTGATAAGGAGAGAGAATGCAATATAAATATATTAAAATAAACACCATCTGCATCAAGCCAATTGTAGATACTTCCCTAAAAATATGGCACCAAATGGCACGTAGTTTATTTTCAAGGGACCAGGTGAACAACATATTTTACCTCCAGTGCAAGTTTTATTCATGTTTGCCAAAGTTCCACAGTTAGAGACATAAGTTTTCAACATGAAACATTAGTTCTGTGGAGGGGCCTGTGGTTAAAAACCTTAGCTATCATTAGCTATCAGAGCATATATAGTCTTTTACAGGAAGCACTCAAAACATAGTACAAAATGATCACCCATCCCCCTCCACCGCTACCGCCCCATTCAACCACACAGTCCATCAAGACTAAGAAATGACTGCTGGGAACACCAAAGGGAATGTTGCAGAAGGGGAGCTTTCTCTTAAAAATCCAAAATAGATCTATAGACTGTAGCTAGCCCATGCATTTATAGGAACTTGAGAATGACTTGGGTCAGGATGTGTCTATTTGCCTGACAACAGATTCTAGAATTGAGTAATTAGATGCACTGGAAACAATAATCTGAAATACACCTTTGCAATAGTCTCTGTGTTATAAATAGTAAAGTATTTCTATAATTGGATGCCCTTGGAAATTCCTTTCTACTTGGCCAGAAGATCCAGTGCCATAAAAGCTAGATGTAGCAGTAAAGGAGAGGCTTTGCTAAGCAAAGATTCCACAGAGCACTGAACTAGAGAAAGATAAGTCTGTTACATAAACTGTGCATGTAGGGAGGAAGGTGAGGCATAATGTGAACCAAACAAGGAAGCAGGGAAGTTGATAAAGTTCTTGATTCCCCTGTGGCTGCTGATGGTAATGAATCATTGAATGCATATGTTCACTGCATTCCTCTGGCATCCCAGGAGGAGAGGAAAGTAAAACATAAAACCTCAAGGAAGTTAAACAAGAACACAAGTAGAAAAAGTAGGCATCTCTGTGAATGGATCTACAAGCACCACGTGGTGCTGCTTAGGAGGTAGGGGAGCCCAGCTGAAATCTGCATCATGATTTAATGTGAATTTATAAAGAAAAAGCAGAATCATTTGGACCCCTCCTTTAAAAAAAACAATTTTTTGTTGAAAGAAGACTCCCAATGATATATAAATTTCTTCCCAATGGCTGCTGCAGTGTTTTATGAATTATATAAGAAATAAATTGATAAGCTTCCATTCAGCTTCAAGCATTGTTCAAATTAGCAGAATGACTAAGGAGTTGTGAGATGAGGATCAGATCTCCGAAATGGTGGAGGTTGTGATAAGGATAGGAGATGTGGAGTGACAACAGGGATCAGCTGTAGCTCTGAATGAAATGCCAAATGGCCTTCCGGTCAAGGGGTTACAGATGAATAGAATGCTGGGCAAAACTGCTCAAAGAGTTAATGGCATAGGTCTAGAAAAGTGGAAGATAATGCAGCTTGGATAAAAAATACTATCTCATTTTGAAAGTGAGACAGTGCTTAATGAGAACAAGTTTTATCTGTTTATTACAGGTAACAGAAACACTGTTAGCTCTCTAATTCTAATATGGCCAGTGTACCACTAGGAATACTTTGTACATGACCCTTGTTACTGCTTGCATTTGAGCTCCGACAAGGCAAAATGAATGATAGCATTTGAGGCTTTCATTAATACAGATATGTTCATGCTTGATGAAAGGACTTGAGGTTTGAAAGAAGAGGTGGGACTGTGTAAGCAATGGCGTCATTTGATACAAGGGAACTCGAATAGAATGGCTGGTGGTAATGGTGTCAAGGAAATCTATGCAGTTTGATGGATTCCAGGAAAAAAATACTATGTTGTTTTTTCCAAGAATATATTCCAATTATATTCTGACCTTCAGACTAGAAACCCTTCACAATGAACTTAAAAATGAATGCAGTATGCTACGTAGACTATATTGTGTCCCTGAAAATTTTTATGTTTAAGCCCTAACCTCCAACATGATGGTATTTGGAGATGGAGCCTTCCTTTGGGAGGTAATTCATTTTAGATAAAATCATGAGGGTGGGACCCTCATGATGGCATTAGTGACACAGAGAGTTTGCTCTTCCTAGCTCTGTTATGTGAAGACACAGCAGGAAGGTGGCCATCTGCAAGCCCTAGCAAGAATCCACCTGTGCTGAGACCCTTTCCTCAGTTTTCCAATCTCCAGAACTGTGAGAAAATAAATTCCTGTTGTTTAAGCCACCTTGTTTATAGTATTTTGTTATGGTGGCCAATTTAAGACACAGTGTAGTTGTCATTTAGCTTCCAACTTAATTTCTTTTTCATAAATAGAGCATCAGCAAAAGAATATGCCCCTTGTGAGTAAAGAATGGATGATGTTTGCATATCAACCTTAATTATCTTAAACCCATGAGTTTATCTCATTTTTCTAGTCATTTTGCACAGCTCTGAGAAATTCTGTCAGGCTTTGAGATTTTTCATTGATTCATTTATTTCACAAACATTTGTTAAGTGCATACTTTGCATCAGAGAGTGCCCTAGCATTGGGACATGATAAAATGGAGTTCTAGACAATAGACTGAAAGCATACAGATCACAAAGTGTGAGGAAGAAATATCAGAAGAAACATAGAAAACTTAGGGGGAGGGGAGATAAATACCTATGTCTACACCCAGCTCTGATAACACTACAAATAAGAGATTCAGTGCTGCAAACTTTGGAATATTTATAGGAAACCACATTGACTTTCTAGAGGCCAGCCTTTCAATGTGAAGTATAACCAGCTATTGAAAAACAGATCACAAATAAACCAACCTAGAGTGATTATGCATGAGAGACAAAGTTATTCAACATGTTCTTGATATATCCTGGAGGGTTTGTTTACAGATCTTCAGAGGTTTATATCATGTTTCTATCATGTTGATGCTGGCATCATATATCTTCCTGTTCAGTAAGTGGGTGTTGGTTTGAAAGCATCTGAAGTGATAAAGACATAGTAGGTCTTAACCACAGGTGAAAGGACCAGTAGGTGGCATGTTGATTTAGTGTCTATCAAATCCTCTTCAAATTCTTTTTTTTTCTTAATCATTCACAGAAAGATGCAGCCAGATTACTCACCTCCAAGCCAAGATGGGTCACAACCTATGCTCTGCATGCAGAGCTTTTGAGAAGCCCCAGGTTGCTGGGAATAATGCAGAAGCAATTGTACATGATTGATAGTCCTATGGGTTAAGTTTTGTCCACTCTTTCCTAATAATGGGGAACACATGTTGTGTATCAAGGAAGTCTATTTACCTTTGCAGGAGTCCAGGAGTCCTTGCTTTCATTTACAGAATACAACCTCCCTAAAAATTGTAGCTGTGTTTAGTTTAAGTCTAAATTCTATTGCTTATACGGTTGCTCTCTTGCTTTCCCCTTCTTTCTTTAGCCAAAAGGACAAAAGATGGTATGTTTATCTATGTGTGTGCTTTTCCTGGAGGTAGAAAGGCAGGGGGAAAAATACTTTCTCCACCCAAATGAGGGTAATGTTTAGAAATAGCTAACTATTTTGACTATTTTATTGCCTGTCATTTTACCAAGAGTATCTAGTTACATAAAAAGGTTTTATTGGAAAAGTAAAACCTTTCTTAGACCTTGGGGATAAACTCTCTAGAAGTAATTTTTGGCATAGAAATATTTTATCCATGGTGACTATATCCTTGTTTCAATCAACGAAAAAGTATAAATCACCCTGAAATAAGCACAGCGAATCATTCCTTTTTTGCTAGAGAAATAGAACTGAAATGTATTAGTAAAATGGCATATTAACTTTGTTGTAATATATTAATGCCCAAGTAAAATTATAATGTGTGTATTTGTGTGTGTACATGGATATATATATATATATATATATATATACACACACACACACACACACATATCTCCAGGTATTTTTAGCTCTTTTCACTTGAGGTGGTGAAATAGGCATTTGAATACTGATTGTCACATGTTTTAAGCATGATCTGATTAATCTAAAGAGAATAGATCAGCTTTTTGGAATATAAGGCATTTCAGCTTCAGAGATGTTTAATATTGGCAGCTCTTCTTCTTTATCTTTTGCACATTTATCTACAAATCTAGATTCAAGAAGTTAGTCCTAAGCCATTTCTAAAGTTTACCATCTAACATAATTTATACATAAGATAGCTTAGCTGTCATTCTGCGATTAAATGTATGGATGTTTTTCCATGCTTCTGTTATGTTTATTACAGTCTCATTGCAAAATGAATAGCTAATATCATAGCTTGGTGGTGGTTAATCTGGAAATTTAATACTTTATGATCATATTATATTCAGTATGAAGTAGATCACTGTCAAGGCCCTCCCAAGAGAGTTTAGCTGATGGGGGTACCAAAAGAACATATCAGGGTGGTTTTTGCCTATAAAGGAATCGTATGCCCTGTGTTCCAATGACATCATTGTCATAAGGTTATTGTATAGTACCTTGCATTTATCTAATGATGAGTACCCAAGAAAAGACGTATATTTTAAAAGTATTATCTGGTGGTTGATATTATTATCTTCATGTGAAAGATGGAAGAACAGAGGTCCAGAGAGGTCAAGCCACATGTCCAACTTTTAAGAAGTCATTGCCAGAGATTGAATTCTCAAGGCTCCAATCCTGTACTCTATCCTCTCTTGTCACTCAGCTGTGAAGCCATCAAGGATTTACTATAAGCAGAACTAAAAACAGCAGGACCTCCTTCACTTGTGATGTACTAAAGAGATAAGTTCCAATCACTTGACAGAATGGATTGAGGTTGATTGCAGCTGAAGGACAGGCACCAGATGATCTGTGGTCCTGACCTGAAACAACCAGGACTTGTTTTGGGCTTTGTTTTGTTTTGCTTTTTTGGTCCATGATTAAAATGAACATTGATGTATTTCACTTAAAGAAAATGCTGTGAAAATGCTCTTAATTTCCCTGTTCTGAATATGGTACCCTTTTTGACTAGCTGATAAATACTTTCATTGGATGAACTGAACTGATGATGTCATTTCTGTCTAATTAGCAACTCTCTATCAGCCTTTTGTACAGAGGCACTCCATTTTCTGTCCCTAGTCTTTTCTAAACACAAAAACACATTGATACCTTGATTGATACCTTGAAGAGGAATTGGGTTTTGATATTCAAATTTACTGGATATACCAAATTGCCTTCATAAGTGATTTTATCTGTTTTCACCCCTACCAGAGATGTTGAGCTATTCCTTTTTCCTCATTCCCTCACCAACATTTAGTATTATTAGACTTATTCCTTTTTCCAATTCAATGAGTGAGATAGAATTTTGTTACCAGTGGGGTTGAGAATCTTTTTATAGTTATTAGACATTGGCCTTTCTTCCGCTGTAAATTACCTCATTTTGTTCTTTTTCTGTTTTTTCTTTTGAGGAGTTAATGTTCTTCTAATTGATTTTAGGAATTCTTTATATATTCTGAATACTAGTCCTTTTTCAGCTATATACATTGAAAATGTCTCCTCTGAGCTTATGGCTTGTCTTTTCACTTTGTTTTTGGTTTTCTAACCGTTTCCAATCTTTTTCTTTTATTTCAATTTTCACATGGGAAACAAATTATAGGAAACTAAGATTCATACCCTATTAATAGACAGATGACTCTGTAAATACAATTCTTCTGATCTTCCTTTCTTCCCTTCCACATAACTTCCAAACTTAAAAAAAATCCAGCCCTGAAGTTCCCGTCATGGCTCAGTGGTTAACGAACCCAACTAGAAACCATGAGGTTGCGGGCTTGATCCCTGGCCTCGCTCAGTGGGTTAAGGATCTGACATTGCCATGAGCTATGGTGTAGGTCACAGACGCAGCTTGGATCCTACATTGCTGTGGCCGTGATGTAAGCCGGTGGCTACAGCTCCGATTGGACCCAAAGCCTGGGAACTTCCATATGCCACGGGTGCAGCCCTAGAAAAGACAAAAAGACCAAAAAAAAAAAAAAATCCAGCCCAAATTCTAAAACAATGATTTGTATCTTTGTGACTACAGAGAAAAATAAGATTAATTTGGGGTTGTACTGATGTGGAGCACATTTATTTCTTTTCCTCTTGGTCTTTCTGCTTCAGCACAAAATCTAATTGCTTATGCATTTACCAGGCCCATCTGCCCAGTTGAAGGAAGAAGCTCTCTATCTCGCTAGAGAACTGCTCTTCTTTACAAGTTTGATGAGCTGGTATGCCTGGGGGACATGTCTGAAGTCTCTCTGCTCATGTTTTATCCTGTTTGATTTCATTTTCTTTAAGTGTGAGCAATGTATTTTCTGTTTGTGAATAAGATTATGGAGCATACTTTTCCAATACACATCTGTAAAATACAGAGTGTTTGGCAATGTGTTTTTGGTTTTTTACACCTAACTACGTAGCAGTTAAAATCCCTCTCTGCAATGTTGCAAAACTCTTTCCATGTTTTTTCCCTGTCTAACAGATGATTAAAAAATGCTGTTGAAGATCTTTTTCCATTGTCATCATCCTTGTTTCACTTTTTCCTCTTTGCTTTCCTAAAGGCCCAGTAGACATTTTTGATATGGAAGAGGCCATGTCACATTCGTTCAGATTTGATCATTTAAGGTTCCTTAATAGATGGCAATATATGTTCAGAGACGACATTTATATGGTTTGAATATAACCCATTTTATACTTTACTGATTTTCACCAAGCAAAGAACATTCCTGTCTTTATTTTCTATGCTGATGAAGCCATATTCATTGCTTTAGACATAATTTCTTTCAGAGAAAGGACATAGTTTAAAAAAAACTAACTCTGTTTTATAGAAGTATCTGTCACTGAACCAACTGTTCAGGACATGATAAAGAATAAGATCTATGCGTCGTAGTTGGATGGCAAAACCTAAGGCTCAAACTGCAATCTAGATTATACCAGGTTGAGGCAGGTGAGCAGCCCAAGAACATACTCTGATTAACATCCTAAGTCATGGGATTAACAAAAAGGAATCAGTAGAGTGAGTCCAAATCCAGATAGAGCATAAGGATCCAAAACAAATACCATAAGAGTGACCAAGATCCAAACTCAGAAAGCCAAAGCACAAAGCAGTAGGGAGCAAAGCAAAGATGAAGTAATAGCAAATCAAGTGATATTGTGGAAACTGTTTTCTTGGGGGGGGGGTATGGTTTGAAAGGGGGCTGTGCCTGTAGGATGCGAAAATTTCCCTGGCCAGGAATCCAACCCAGTGACAACGCTGGGTCTTTAACTCCTAAGCCACTAGGGAACTCCTTAAGGGTTTTAAGTCTGATTCTATGACATGAGACAACAGAGAGGACTAATAAGAGGGGCAGTTCAATCATCAGGGAAATAAGATGGTGGTGCAGAATATTTAGGTAGTTGTACTGCATTTTTAACCTTTATAAAGTTTCTGGAGCTTGGATATATAAGAGGTAAAAAATTACAAGGAAAATGTCTCAAAATGGAATCAAGTTTTTATTATGCTTACATGGGGATAAAGGATAGTGTTCAGACTAGTTATAATTCCTCTAGTGAGGAGTGGGAGAAGGAGGGGAAAAGTAGTAGGAAGAAGATACAAAGTTTTTGAAGTAAAAGAAATAAGGGAGCTGGGAGAGAGAAAGAGCACTGTAAAGAACCTGGAGACAAAAATACATGGTACTTTGAAATGGAGGAGGGGTGTATTTTCCTACAAAATCACAAATATAATTATCATTCATGTATATATATACTCTTCTGTAAAATGTACTGATGTGGGCATAAGGAGTGATATATTTTACACAACAATTCTTAAAATCAAGTTATTTGAACATGCTTTACTGGTGTGATATGGAATTATAATTAAAAATATTCACCTGCTTATCCCTTAAACCAATATTACTAAGCTACCTGTGGTCCATGGAAAATCATTTAATTGGCAATGTCGTCACGAGTCTTTCCAGAGCCTATGCTATATATTTTAAACTTCCTCCCCCCCAAAAGCATCCCTATTGTGGATGCAACAGCTGTGTCTCTTTCTTATGTCCTTGAAGTAACTTTTAATGAATGGCTAAGTGGGATGATACCCCTGAGGAGTGATATTCCAATGATCATTTTTCACTTCTGGAGCCCCATTTTTGCTGTTATTTCTTTAATTTTAATATTTCCCATTACCTTGAATCATTTATGAAGGTAACTCTGTGCCAACTCTTAGTGACCAGCAAACTGAAAACAAATCACTGACCTCTTAGAAGCTAATGTGGGGAATGTGTCCTATTACTCCCAATAGTATGGGAAATATTAGCATTTAGGGTAAGAGGTTAATAAAAACTAGAGTCGAATGTTGTAATGAATTCATTCATGGAGCAGAAATGTATTTTAACATTTTGTAATATATATAAAACATTTATAAATATCAACTAATGTATATTTAATGAACATAGCAAGGATTCTAAAGCCTAATATCCAAACATTATATTTCATAATTATGATCTGCTCACTGGGCAACATTTCACAGATGAGAGGTCATGGCTGGGAAAACAATTTCTAGAAGCATAAGCCCCAAATGTACTTTTTTATAGCATTTTATCAAATTAGATTACTGTATTTACCCATGTTCATTTCTATCCTTAATTTGGAAAAGGAAATAGGCTTTAGTGTTGTTGTTTTAGCTGAAAGATACTTACTGAGCACATCCTGTCTCCTAAGGAGCCTTACAGGACAGACAGGAGTCTAGGTCACAAAATGGGATTGACATTTTCAGGCAGTGGGAGTCACATGTGCAAAAACTCAGAGGCATGAGAGCATGGAATTATTGTAGAAACTAAGGCTAACTTAGTTTACCCAGAACAAAAGGTACCTGAGGGGGAAGTAAGACTAGGGAGATGGGCAAGGGACCACTTTACCAAGGGCTTTCCTTCTATGTCTTCTGTGGAATTTGGACTTCATTCTAAAGGCAGTGGGGAGCATGGAAGTGGCATAATTGCATTTGCATTTCAGAAAGCTAAATCTAGCAGCAGCTTGAAATAAAGACTGAATGAAGAGTGGTTAAATCTATTTAATTATTTATTTATCTTTGCTTTTTAGGGCCTCACCCATATAGAAGTTTCCAGGCTAGGGGTTGAGTCGGAGCTACAGCTGCCAGCCTACACTGCAGCCACAGCAATGCAGGATATGAGCCGCGTCTGCAACCTACCCCACAGCTCACGGCAACACCGGATCCTCAACCCACTAAGCAAGGCCAGGGATTGAACCCGCATCCTCATGGATCCTAGTTGGGTTCATTAACTTCTGAGCCACAATAGGAACTCCAAGAATGGTTAAATCTGGAGACAAGGAAGCCAATTAAGAGGTTATTCTATTGATCCAAATGAGAAATAATGGTTTGGACTAAATATGTGGATGATGAAACAAGGTGCCAGAAGAGGCAGCATGGTGTGAGCATGGGCTTGGGAGTCTGTCAGAAATAATGATTCATTCCAGCAGTACCATTTACAGATCTCTTTGGCTTTTGGAAAATTAACTTCTTTGAGCCTGCAGTGATGTCGTCATGGTGCCTGGGGTGAGTGCTCAGTAAGTAGTTAATATTACTTTACTATTTGGATGGTATGATCTACAGAATTTGATAACCAGTTCTACATAGGGGTTGAGAGAAAGAACATAATCTACAATCACTCCCAAATTTTCCCTTCAAATAAAATTGTCAATGGCAGGCAAAGCCCCTGAGAAGTTGTAAATGGTTATTTGTCAAAAATAAGAGAAAAAGCATACAATCCTATTTGTACATTTATTTTTGTGGATATGGTTTAAAGATAGGAACAGTGGCTGGTGACTATGGGGTAGAAAACTGGGAATAAAAAAGAAAAAGATAGGACATCTGGAGGTAGAGTTACCTTTGTATGTTCTAACTGAAACCTAATGGACAATTTTAAGCATGCAAGTAATGTAATAATAATATGAGAAATATTGTCTGTCATAGAATCATAGAATTCTAAAGCCAAAATTAACTGTAGAGTCCATCTAGTTCAACTGACAAACCTACAACTCCAAAAACCCGCTAAGCATCCCAGAACAAAAGCTATTTGTGCTTCGCTCAATCACTATCTCCTGGGCAGAGCCGTTTTGGACAATAAAGTGGTGATTTTCTATAAAATGCTTCTCCAGACCTAGAGGGATCGTTTGGTAACCACTCTAGCACTCTAAAGTGTTGGTAAAAATCTCTTGAGTTGATTCCCTCTATGTTTAGATAGTTCATCTTTCTCTCTTATAAACCTACAAATTTCATCTATAATGTGTACCTAACTTTTATCTTTTGGCTCTTGGTAATTTCCACCTATCAGTATAGGATGTAAAATTTCCATTGAACTTTCAGCTATTTTTGTTTTTTGCTATTTCCGTAAAAGATGTGCTTCGATGGCCAAAATGTATATAACCAAACATTTTTTTTCCTGTTATATCTCATAGTGTCTATAACAACACTGAGTATGTTTATTGCATACTTACTACTGCCAGACACTGTTTTAAGTGCTTTACATATGTAAACTTCTGTATTCCTTACATGAGATAGACCCAATTATGGTTCCCATTTTACAAAAGAGTAAACCAAAGCCAGAGAACTTAAGTAGTTTTTCTGAGGTCACACAGCTAATAAATTGCAGACCTTGTGTATTCAAACACAGGCATCCTGTCTCCAGAGCCAGAGGCTCTTATCCTCTCACCGTATTGGCTAATATGTTTTGTTGGCTAAGAAACAGACACGATTTTGAACATTGTACAACATTGTTCTATTCAGGTATAATTATAACTTCCTTAATATTTATTTCTCTCATTTTGCCTCTGCTAAAGTCTTCATCTGGGCATTTATTTCTGCTTTGAAAATCGCCTTAAGATGCATATGTTTTCATTTGTTCTAATTTTGTTTAAGTTTTTTATTATGAATATACACCCAGGGCAATAGCAAGGATTACATTAAAAAAAAAAAAAAAAAGAAGGGGGAAAGAAGGATAAATAAATAAATAAATAAGCCCCCTCACCCCCACTTTTTGGATCTCTGGGGACTCTGGAATGTGATAAAGCAAAACACTTTAAAAAATTCATACTAGTAACTTGTGTTGTATATTATGCATGGCAACTAAACTTTTTAGTGTCTTGGCAAAGCCCTGGGGCAGCAAAGAGATACCTCAGAGCACAGAAAGTGCATTTGAAATGGTAATGAGAAGTGAGCCGTGTGACAAAGTGCTAGTCAGTGAAATATTTCTCTGAGACAAACATATATCTGGAGAGGGTGGAAAGTCATTGACTGCTGCCATATCTTGACCTATTTTAATGTTTCCCCCAAACACACTGTACTTAGGTGATTTCACAGAGGGCACAATTTTCATAATGCAATAAATACCAATCCATTTGAAGCTTGATACAAGCATGTTGCATTGTTAGTTTTCAGAATGAGAACTGGGGGTTTCATTGTTTTAAAACAGCAGATCCTGTATTAAAGAACTTCCACAGTTTTGAATCCTTAAAATACTACTCTGTTTTAAAGAAAATTCCAAAGTTCTTCTTCATCATGTAAACTTGCTTTTTCTCTGTACCTTTGGATAAACAGTGAGTGAAGTTTCTTATATAACACATTTTTCTTGGTACAAAGTTTGTTAAAGTCTCAGCCTTCTGGTTGCTGACGAATAAAATATGATAATGAAAAAGAAGTGGCTTCCAAATTTCCAGGAGTCATTGAGTACCATTTCTCATCGCACACGTATACACTTCAATATTCAGTGCAGCCTGTGGGATACTGGTACAATGAGCTGCCTTAAATCAGTTGAAACTTCCAAACACTAGATTTTTGTTCAGAAATTTTGAGTAAGAAATTAGGAAAGAGAGGCTGTCTAGGGAAGCTCTCAGTTCAGGCCCTAAGAAGAATTTCAAGGAAGGAGAGGCAAAGGGCTACAGTGGATTGTGAAAATTAAAGAAACAGTCTCCAGAGATAGACTACTCATGGGAAAGAGAATGAAGTTGTGAAAATGTTGTGTTGAGAACAAGGGAAAAAAGCAGGGGATAAACAGATTTTCAAAAATTGTCCTTCACTAAGACAACTACAGACTCATTCCAAGCTAAATCATCACAGCCTATTACCCCCCAGGAGCTCCAGAAGAGAACACCTGAAAACTTGGAACACAAACAAACAAAACCAGTATGGAACTCCAGTATCTTTTGACATGTGTATGATGCTCTTTGGTCCCCTTGAGAAAGCTTATGGAGTTTAGTCTCCAAACTTTGTAGCCAGCCTTGTGTGTATAAGAGGTATATTGGTTGTGGATAGGCTCAACAGCCTGTTTAGAAAATGCCTTTGAATTTTTTCACTATTCAAAGACCATAGGCCTTCATCAGTCTGGTAACAAATAAGGTCACGTGAACACTAGTACTTAGATTTCCCCAAGCATTCACAAGGTTTTCCCTGCAATTTGCAGGATCACAGCTTCTTACTACCTTTGTCTCTCCAGTTATTCCTTGAATCACCCATTTTCTCATGCTCAAGGCTAACCCTTTAACGGTTTTCTGCTCTGTCCTTTCTATTGCCATTGCAGCTACTAATGCTACACTCCTTTTTTTTTTCTTTTCTCTTTAAAAAATAATTCAATGAATTTTATTATATTTATAATTGTACAATCATCATCACAATCTAACTTTAGAACATTTCCCTCCCAAACCCCCAGTCCACTTCTACCTCTCCCCCAACCTGTCCCCTTTGGTAACCATAAGTTTTTCAAAGTCTGTGAATCTGTTTCTGTTCTGCAAATAAACTTATTTGTATCCGTGATTGCACACTAACACTACACTCTTTACATAGACTTTTTCCCCTTCAAGACACCCAGTGTTGCCTGACCCTTCCATGTACCAAACTCTGCCACTACTTTTCAACCCTTGCCGTGTTGCCAGATTCATGGTATGTTCCATACAGAAATGAGCAAACTATCCCTCTCCCCCATTTTCTATCAATTTTTGTCACCTGGTCCCTGAAGCAGCACCACTTATGCTTAATCCTTCTTGAACACATCCTTCAATTTTTGTCAGCAGCCCTTATTAACATGTGGGCTCATGGAGCCAGGCAGAAAAAGCATATTATGTCAAGCTTGCCTCAGTTCTCCATCTTTAGTCCCCAGATATCCCACACTACACTATAAAATATATACTCAAAGATCTTTTCCCTCTACCCCCATCCAATTCATTAATGCAAATAAATTACCCTGGGGATTATTATGCTTACTCTCGGTTCATGTTAAGTTAGCCCCACCAAAAGACCTAATGTGGAATACCTAGTGCCATGGACACTTACTATGTTTGAGGCACTGGGGCCAAATGATTTTTCCCAGATTTTATGTACTATTTAAAGAAATATGAGAAGTGAGTATTTAAGAAGAGGGTTTTTTTGGGGGGGGGAGGGAAGGTAGGCTAGAGGTAGATAGAGTTTGTGATGAATATTGCCCACAGTTCATAACATAATAAACTACGTAAGAGCTACCATTCAACTATGAGCCCAAGAAGTCCCAACTTTTAATTACAGAGAGTAAACTTTACAGGAAGTAGTAAAGATGTCGGAACCAAGTGATTTTTACCCTCGCTTTTGAATCTCTCACCCACTAGCTTTTGTTGCCTTGGACCTTTGAAAAGTAGAGGCCACTGGTCTTGTATATGCTGCCCCTGAGACTACGGGTATGCTGGTTTGAAGAGTGTAATGTCTTAAAGGACACAGACTATGTCTCCTGTGTATCTTTCCATCATCTAGCATGCATGTACTCTCAATGAATATTAAACAATAAGGTTGACTCTCTTAACCATAAGAGATGATTCCTCGTTTTGAGATGATGTGCCCTGGGAGTAAAGAATGCTTCCTTCATTTTCCATGGCTGTCAAACTGGCATCTTTCATCAACACTAAATTCCCTTTTAAGTAGTGGAATGCCTCACACAGTTTTAACAGGAAATCTCTCTGCACTTCTAGCTATTTGTTGAAAAGAAAACAACTCTTTTTTTTTCAGATACATCTTGCAGAAAAGCATTTCCCAAATAAAATACAAAACTGTGGTATCATATTTAGAGGGAAAGAAATAAGCCCCTGAATCATAGTGCCAGTTTCATGTTTTCTTTAATGTTGCAAAGATGATTATTTTTGCCATAATCTTCTTCTGGCTGTTAGCCCAGGATGGCAAGCTGTATAGGGCCTTGTTAAATAAAAGAGAGGAGAAACTTTCTTGAAGCCATTTTTTTCAGAGGATTTGTACATATATGTGTGGGAAGAGTGCGGGTAGAATCCTGAGGACAAAAATTTCCCATTTACTTTCATAATAATTCATGAAAAAAAATCGCTTGTTATTAATTCAGGCCTTTAGAATATACTCTAATCATCAATATTGTTTCCAAACAACATATAAATATCATGGTGTGTTTCAAGCCACCAAAGAACTTAACATTCTGTAGCTTATTTTTTTTCTTTTTTCCTTCCTTCCTTCCTTCCTTCCTTCCTTCTTTCCTTCCTTCCTTCCTTCCTTCGATTTTTAGTTGGGAGTCTGTGTTGTTCAGTAAGGAGAAGAACGGGTACATGTAGAATGGCTTAGTTCCTTACCCTCGGCCTCTGTAATAATCATTCTTTACATTTTTTTTTTGGTCTAATCAAATGTGTACTGTGCTAAAAAGAACAGTTAATTTGAAAAAGGTCTAATTGGCATGAGCTGCCATTGCTGTCACACTGAAGTTCCGCTGACAAGGCTGAGGTTGGCAGAGAAACAAATAAAAGCAACTGATAAATGTCAGAAGTGAGTTGTAGTAAAACATACTGTTTGTTTAATGTCGATAAAAGGGCAGGTGGAAAGTACATCAAATTCTTTTCCCGGAGAATTCTTGACTCATAAATTGCAAATGCTCGCCAGAAATTAAATTTATGTCTTATTTACTTGTGGATAAAACAATTCACTAGTGAGTATACTAGGAGTACAACATATAACAGGTACTGCTCATATCCCATGCTTGACTCTAACAGATCTGAGAATTATGATAAATGTGTTTCAAACAAATGATATCATTTAGCTATTATCAGAGATTTTAATATCAGAGCAGAAGGACTGTACTATTCCAGAAAATAACCCTAGAATAAGATAACCCACTGTTTGAAATGAAAATGTCGTTGGGAAAAATGTGTGTAAATAGTTGTTAATCAAAGTCTATTTTTAAATTGATTTGATTTATTTTCAAATTTCTAAGATCTATTACCCTCCATTCTGATTGCTCTGATATTGACCATGATTTTATTATAAGTTTTAATTTCCCACTTTCTTTATATCATCTAACACACTATTTTAAGGGTCACCTTCTTTTGAAATGTATACATATAGAGAAAATGATAGGGTTTCTATGTGAATAGTAATTTACCTGTTTTTGCCTATTCTTTTAAGTCTGTATTCACATATTGACCCTTCCTAAAGGGGGAAAATCTATGACTAGTTAAATCAGGCCAAAAATATTTTAAATAGCACATTAATTTCTTTAATGCAGTGAAGCCGTGGAGTTCTGATATGGCATTATAACCAAGCTCTACTTTGGATAATAAGAGTACACACATGCTGATTATCTGATTGACACTTTTTTTAGAAGCAGGAAATAGTTTTATTGACTTTGGTGTAAATCCCTTAGTCAGGGTTTCCTTCGTATAAAAAATAATGTGAACCTTGGCAGTTGGGAAGTTCATAGTCTTTGGATCTGAGCCAAAGATCTGAGTTTTATTTGGGACTCCCAAGCTAAAATTTCACCCAAGAATACCTCAGATTCACCTCACTGTCACATAATTTCATTTTTACTCCCTCCCAGGTTTAGTATGAGAGGCCCCTTTGTTGCATGGGACTGCTTGGGCAGTATTTACACTTCCATGTTGAGTACTTGCAAACCTCTCAAAGAGAAAAGTGAAAGCCATCCAGGTGGGCTTGATAAAATCAGAAAACCCACTTAAAATTTTTAGCAAATTCACCTTTCTTTCCTTGTTTTGCTCTTGTAAAGAATCTGCAACTGGCAGAGAAGTGACACGTTTTCGCTAATGGAAACATTTGTTTTGTTTTCGAAACACTACTAATGTAAGAAACAACCAAGAGATGTGGCGGTGTACAGAAGTCTGACCATCACAAATATTGGTACTATTAATAAAATTTAGAGTCCAAACCTTTAATGTCATGTGACTTAAACTTTTTTTTCTGCTTTTTGAGGAAATAGATGATCAGTATAAAAATTTAGAAATGACAGTGCAGTAAGTTTCAAAAATACAGAAAAGTATAAAAATAAAAAGGCAGAAACTGTTTATTTTCCTACAACCCAGAATGAACAACTGTCGACCTTTTGGCTTATTTTCTTAATTGTTTCTCATTTTTTATTTAATGTGTATCATATTATTTATGAAATATCTTGCCTTTTGTTTAACACTGGTCACACCTAAGTTATAATACCACAGACAACTTTTTGGAAATCATTTTAATGGCTCTATTATGTTTTATAATTTACTTAAATATTCCCTTAATGCTGGATATTTAGGGTGCCTCCAATTTTTCAGTATTCTGAATGGTTCTCCACTAAATGCTTTTTTTGCATGAGTCTTTACCTGCCTTTCAGACTATCTCCCTAGGAGAGCTTCCTGCAATAAAATAATAAGTCAAATAGAATGAACATTTTTAAGATTTCTATTACAGTTTCAGATTAATTTCCACAAAAAATAACTAATTTATAGTACAAAGAACAATGTATGAGAGGACCCATCTCATTACTCGTTTTGTCTAGCACTGAGTTTTAACATTTTTAAATATTTGTTAATTTTGTTGGTAAAGGCTGGTTTTGTGTTTTAATAACCATTTTGCCTTTGATTGATTTTCAAACTAATGTAAACTTGATGACAGACCTGAAGGCCAGATCCTAAGCCACAGGCTCTTCCTCAGGAGGTGAGACACTTCATTTACAGTAAGAACTTCCTATTACATATTGCTGCATATTTGAAATGATGTAAAAAGTGAAGTTCCCATCGTGGCACAGCAGAAACAAATCTGACTAAGAACCATGAGGTTGCAGGTTCAACCTCTGGCCTCGCTCAGTGGGTTAAGGATCTGGCATTGCCTTGAGCTGTGGTGTAGGTCGTAGACGTGGCTCAGATCTGCCATTGCTGTCGCTGTGGCATACGCCTGCAGCTGTAGCTCTGATTAGACCCCTAGCCTGGGAACCTCCATATGCTGCAGGTGCGGCCCTAAAAAGGCAAAAAGCCAAAAAAAAAATGATGTAAAAAGTAAATCATGCGCACGTATTTTATATGAATTAAGTGCAAAAAATGGTTAATTGGAGATTAGGAAGGTTCAAAATGAAAAATGCATAATTAATGTTTGATTCTTTTTTTCTTTTCAATCATGGATATCATAACTCATAGACTTATAAGTGAAAATGTACAGAAGAAATACTCCCGAATTGTTTGAATCTTTTGGGAGTGATATTCTGCCCAGTTTTTCACCTAAAGGAATAAAGAAAGTTAACTCATGTGTGAAAGAGAGACTTGCCATTTTCTACTTGTTTTCAATATAATAGTATTTTCCAAATCTTCCATCCTCACCTTTTTTGGGAAGAGCTTGAGAGAAAAATAATGTTTAGCATATTCTTTCTCATTGTGGAGTGTTTTGGTTTGGTTTGGTATGATTTTGTGGCCAAGCCTTAATATACAATAAATGTTTTCATTCAACCAGACCTAGAAGCTTGGGTTGAGAGTTTAGAAATTAACTGCATATGGGAAGCTGTCCTTTTAAAAATTTTATTTTCGATATGACAAAATTTGGGATGTGAGATCAGTTTATTTCTAGAAATCCTCCAGCTGGAAAAAATGCTGTCCTTTAAGAAGAACATTACTCCGGATTTCCCACTGTGATGAAATGGGATCGGTGGCATCTCTGGAGCTCTGGGTGCAGGTTTAACCCAATGGCACAGTGAGTTAAGAATCTGGTGTTGCCATAGCTGCAGCATAGACCGCAACTGTGGCTCTGGTCTGATCCCTGGCCTGGGAACTCCATATGCTGTGGGGTAGCCAAAAAAGAAACAAACAAACAAAATAACATTACTCTGGCCTTAAAGTGTGAAAGGTAAGAAGTAATAATGCACGTTAGTAATATTTCACATTAAATGGATTGTGTTTCTAATTTTTAAAGTTACATCCTGCTCTTGTTTTACGTGGACATGATAGGAACAACCTAGCAGTGGTTTAGAGCATGGCTTTGAAGCCAGCATACTGAAAGTTTCAAATTCTGATGCCTGTGTAGCACTGGGACCTACGTCTAGTCACCTATGATGGAGCATGATGATGTGCAAAAATAGAATGTGTACTTGTGTGTGTAACTGGGTCACCATGCTGTACAGTAGAAAAAAAATGTATTGGGGAAATGACTATTTAAAAAAGTAATAATAATAAAATTCTGATGCCATCCCTTATCAGCTGTGTGATCTTAGTTTAAATACTTAGAAACTAAGTTTTCTAATCTGTGCAATGGAAATAATAGTACTTCTAAGACTGGGGGTGAAAATTATAAGATTTTGGGGAATTCCGTACACACACCTTTCATTGCAGGCAGTCCGTGTTAAAGCAAGTATGCGATACTCCCTCATACCTACCTGTTTGGTTCTTCTTTCCGTCAGGAGGCTACTATCCCACTTAATGTAGTCTTCCATGAAGTGCATGGGAAAAAAATGTCTGAAGTGGATATAGCAGCTAAGAAAAAGAAATACTGACAGGTACAAAGAGCCTTAATCCAGGACATTTGCCTCATTTGCCTTTAATTGGCTGAGCTAAAGAAGCAGCAATTTTCTTTTAAAAACTTATTAAGAAAAATTGTGACAAAAAGTAAATTCCTCAGAAAATATCTTATTAAATAATTGATCAGTGTTTTTAACCCCACATTCTGTGCAGTTGGCTATAAAATGAAATAGATGTGAGGGAATGAAGAGACCCAAAGACAGGAAGGAATTCCTATAATGGAGGTCTAGCTAAATAAATTAGAGTGTATTTGTACAGCAGAATATTATGCAGCATTAACCATAATGCTCTGGAAGACTAATGACATGAGACATTTTTCATGATATGTTAAGTGGAAAAAAACTAATTATAAAACAGTGTCTATGTAATGGTCATGATTTCTTGAAAGACATAATTATGTATGTTTTAAGTCAACCAGAAGAATGTCCACAAAATTGTTTATGATGGTCATCTCTGGGCAATGAGTG
The DNA here is from genome assembly GCF_016906955.1 of Phacochoerus africanus. NCBI lineage: Eukaryota > Metazoa > Chordata > Mammalia > Artiodactyla > Suidae > Phacochoerus > Phacochoerus africanus. The sequence goes on along the minus strand of NC_062560.1, from coordinate 106,426,380 downwards.
TATGAAACCTATATTACTTGTGTAAATTTAAAATATTTTCAGGGCAAGGAAGTAAAATTAACTCTATAAGAATAGCCATGTTACCATACTTGCCTTTTGGACTCACAGATTTAAGTAAAACCCATTATTTAGTGTTTTGTCTTTTAATTTTCCCCTTTGCCTGGCACAGGGAATTTAGAAATGTTATTGAAAATGATATGTCAAAGTACAAAGAAGAAAAAAAGTTTGTTAGACTGCTTTGCTATTTTATATTGATTTAGAATGGTAGGAAAATAAATAAATAAATCTCAGCCCAAGATCTCTTGTGTAAATTGGTAAGCATATTTTTTTTCTAAATAATTTCTTTGAAAATTTTAGGTAAATTACCATTTTGACTGATAACTACTGCTCCTCAGTACCAAACATAACACCTAGGTCTCTGCCACATTGTAAAAATTATGGTGGCATGTGAAGACAAGTAATAGAAAAGCAGCTTAATATAACAGTGTAGGTTTTCAACTCAAAATGGTTCTTGGCCTATTCAGTGCCTGATTCTACTAAGCTTTTGTAAAGGGACAAAAGTTACCAAAGAACACTTTGCCACAATCCAATTAAGACTTGGTAATAAGTGAATGTAAAGTCTTTAAGGTAAACTACCATGCATTTTTTATCTTCTTTGATGCTATGAAATGCTAGAAACAGAAAGCAGCATAAGATATATGAGATAACAAGGTTATAGGTAAAAGTGGTTTGGGATCAACTTGTTATCAATTCCCAGAACTAGATTTTTTTTTTACTTTTGTTGCCTATGAAAAGTATGTTCTTGTTCCAGGCTTATTCAGCTCCGACAGTGGATTATAGACAAACAGCATGAAGCTCAAACGTTTTAGTCCTTCATTTCAGACAATAAACAATTCTTTAAAAAGTCGCAGTGTTAGTACTTCAGAGGTTATGCAGGAGAATAAGATATGAACTCACTCTCATAAAATTTCCTTTGGTAGAAGAGATAACATACACAAAAACAGAAGTTACTTTATGAGGTTAGAAAATGAGAAGTCCTATGAAAAAGGATCAAACAAGGTTGTGTTCAGCTGGTGGGAAGCTTGGAAGCAAATGGGGAAAAGATTTGTAGAGAAGTTACATTTCGGCCATGACCAATGTGTGAGGAACATTTTGGCACAAGTAGATGGATGCAAGGACACGTGTAATAATAAGCTCTTTAAACAATTTCTGGTATATAATAAGTGTTTTTACATTTGTTAGAATAAAAGGTTTAGTTGCCGTACAAAATGACCCAACAAAGAAAATTATCGCGGTTTCATACAGCAGTCCAAGGTGGTGAGCAGACACTTCTGCTGCACAGTCATGTTTCTTGCTTCATGAAAAGACTTGTCTCTTCATGTTATTCCATCATTCCTTGGGCCACAGTTATTATCTGAATAGTTGAAACTGCTCCTACCACATCCTAATTCTAGCACTTAGGGACTTGGAAAGAATGGAGGAATATACTTGCAATGTGTTAATGCTTCCAATGGTGTGCACATAGTCACCTGGCTGAACTGGGGCTGGGAAATGTGGTCTCTGGCCAGGTAATCATGTAATTTCTACAACTCTGTTATTCACGGAGAAAAAGAAGGATTTTGGTGGATTGAGCAAGTAGCCTCTGCCACAGCTATTGTTACTTTTGCCCAGTACACTATTGTTACCATGCCATAAATGTACCTTGGTAATCTGAGATGGCCAGTCCTTCTCCTTCAGCAGTGAACTTTCTATTATATAAGTGGCTCAAGCCCAAGATATTCTTGTCACTATTTCTATACAATAGGATCTAAACCATTCCCAAGCCTAGCTCAACCTATCACTGAGGAAACTTCCTTAACTGCTTAAAGCTCTTATCTTTGACCCTAAGTATCAGGCTGTGGAGCAATGGGTTACAGAAGAGTGAATTACAAAACTAGTGAATCCACTTGCACTGACCATCCTGTTCTTTTGATCAATTCATTTCACAAGAGAGTGGCAAGGGAAGATAGGTTGAAATGTTTTATTCTATGCTAAATTCCTCTCCTTTGCCTTTTAAAAATCACACAGAGAGAAAAATTCTTCAACAGTTCATTTCGAAATTTCAGATAACAGTTCTCTTTTTGTAAAATATTTTATAGTAAATTAAATGGATAATAATGTCATGGGAAAGTTATAGCTTTCATGTGTACTTTTATAATTGTTCTATTTTTTCAAATTCATCTTAGATAAGAATTGGCACATCATCTCATCCAAGTTTGAGAATTATATCAATTAAGTGATGTGCAGAAATGTCTATTTGTTAGCAACTTTTCATTCTATATCCTGTTGACATAATGCTTTATTTGTGACTCAGAAATGGAAGGACAAGCCGCCTGTCTGTAGTGATCACTTGTCTTATGGAATTTTAATTGCAATGCTTTTTCAGCCTTGGAGCTAGACAGTTATCTATGTGATAAGTACAAGATACTGATAAATGACAAATAAGGGAAGTATTGAGTATGTGGCTGGTAAGTCTGTTTTGTCTTAGTGTGTTGAGAAATTTGAAAATTAGAAGGAGATAAGAGCATATTTATGAAATTTTATAAATTAACTGCTGTGTCCTAGATATTGTTCTGGATGTTACAGAAAGTTATATAAAGGAGCAAGAGTGAACTCGGCCTTTGATTGATCTTTGCTTTTATCGGATAAAATACAACATATACTTACACAAAAGGACAAGGTGATATGTTAAGTATAGGTTATATCAAAAGAAAAGAACTGGCTCATAAGACAGGATGTGGCTTTCAGGATATCCGCCATCTGAGTATGTGACCCTGAACAAGTTTCTGCTTCTTTCTAGACCTTATTTTACCCACCTTCAATATGTTGGGGTTGCATTAAATGGACTATGATCCCTTTGAATTATGTAGCTATATACTTAATATAAGCTACCTTACTCATATTGAGAGAATGCAGAACACCGAAGGAAAATGATACAAGTGTGAGAAGTTCACATTCCCAGTGAGGATGAGATTTAATGGATAAAGATTATCTAAGATTTTTCTAGTGATTGCTTTTAGTGTCCTTCAAAGACCCTTCTAATGTGGGGACTTTATGATTATTGTTGGGCAAAAAGTAAGGTCTCTCTTGTTCTCTCTGAAACCCCTAGAACATCTAAACTGGATATTGTTTTCACATCTGAATCTCTACTCATCAGATGAATTAGAGAGGACCCAGATGGAAAAAATAAAAACTGAAGTTCTGTGTGTGTTCATCAGTGAAGTGAGGTGGGGTATTTTTGACTTTGGGTAAGATAAAAAACGGAAATTTATGTAATCAGAATAAGAGAAAACATGAAAATAATGTATGACTTACCGAAAAGTGTAAATAAAAGCCAAGCAAAAAGAGAAATGAGATGTTTGATACAGGGAAGAATTGGAATGAAAATGATGGGCTGCATGTCAGAAAGTTAAATCAGGACAGAACACTAGGACAAAAATACATTGACCGATATATGAAAAAGGAATGGGGCTGGAATATTTTACATTCCTATGGTCCAGGATCATTTCAGATTGATTTAAAAACTTAGAATTTCATGATTCTTGTGTGTAAGAGAGGGCTAAGGTTAGCAGTAGTTAAAGAAGAGGAAGAAGTTTCTATAATTATGTAGGCCAGAAACATTTTCTCCTACTCTCTCAGGCATTATGTTTTCTTGCCTGTTGCCTGAAAAAAAATTTGTATTGGAAAAGTTTCAGTTACACACTGTAATAAAGACAGAATTACAGCTTAAGACTAGCTCATGACCACATGATCTAGTATCAACAGTAGATTCTGATCTACACTGTGCTGATGACATCAGTGACATGTCAAGCCTTTAGCCAAGTCACTAAACCTATCCATATAAGTTTTCTCATATAGCCAATAGGGAATAGAGTTGAATATCATAAGAGTCAAACAGGGGGTATATCATTTTTGGATTTTTAAGGTGCTATAAAAATTCACAAGTTTCTTTAATATTCTTTTCCCCCAAGTGACTTGGTTTATAAAATTTTGCAATGAAAATATTTTCAAATTTAGTGCTGGTTGAAGCACCTTGAAGTTTTGAAATTCAGATAAATCTCTCAAATTATTTTCAGACCAGCCCTTCTTAATATGGCTATTAAGAATAATCCATAGCCTGATTAAACTAAGAGCAGGAGGCACTGAAATCTGTGGGTGATTAAAATTTGTTGGATTATATCAAATTTTTATTTCACTAGAATCATGTCATCATTATCTTCTTTTGTCCAAAACTGGCCTGGAGTGCATAGCCTTGCAATAACCTTACTATGAAGTTACTGTACTTGCTTTTAGGCAAATTGTTTAGTTTTACTGTTTCTTTAATGTTTAAAGTATTCTTACACAACCTGACAGCTTTCTGCTGTAGACTGATCTGAGTCAATTAGATCATGCAGAACTTGGGTTTTTTTGTTTTTGTTTTTGTGTTGTTTTTAAATAAATAACAGTAGCCTCTGAAGAAGTCTTGAGATGACAGAGGGTTACTTCTCTCCAAAACCTCACTGTCAGGTTGTAATAAAAGCAAATCTCAAACCAAATCCTGCCATATCCACATTTATTATTTAAACATTTATTATCAAGTCAGCATATAAAACAATTCATTCGACCTGATCTGTAAACTCAAGGAAATTCCAGTTCACTTCCTTGCAGGTGTTCGAGAGACTCAGAGAGACAGCTTCCCTAAGAGAGATCTAAAGAGTTTATGAGCTAATTCTATCTTATAAAAGGTGCTTCTAATAGTGAGAAGAATATGTAGTCATTGTATTAAGTTCTAATATGGTGTATCCTTGGTTGTTGGTTGGTTGAGAAATGACAATGATGAGAATGATTAAGAAAATAACAATATTTAGTGGCAACTACATTACCACATCACATTTACATCCCCCAAAGGTAAATTTCATGAGGGCAAGAACTCTGTTTCATATACTACCTTATCTCCAGCACCTAGAATTGTGCTTGGGACATAGTAGTCACTTAGTAAATTTTTATGCCATGAACAAATGAACAACAGCAACAACAAACAATTTCAGTAATGGATGGGCCAGGCACTGTCTAAGCATTATCACATTTACTTGCCATTTAAATATATGTGAGGAGTTCCCCTCCTGGTGCAGTGGTTAACGAATCCAACTAGGAACCATGAGGTTGTGGGTTCGGTCCCTGCCCTTGCTCAGTGGGTTAACGATCCGGCGTTGCTGTGAGCTGTGGTGTAGGTTGCAGACGCGGCTCTGATCCTGCATTGCTGTGGCTCTGGTGTGGGCCAGTGGCTACAGCTCTGATTAGACCCCTAGCCTGGGAACCTCCATATGCCACGGGAGCAGCCCAAGAAATGACAAAAAGACAAATATATATATATATATGTGAAAAGCAAGTTAAATAGAGTAAAGCTTTTACTATATAAATGTTTAGGAAATGAAGTATATTAATTGAGTTTTCTGGTTAACAGCATTACATTTCAATTCCTTTTTATTTTAACCCTTTTAATTGAAATTTTTTTTTAAAAAAAATCAGTGACATTCCTGCCTCAGTAAATAGAATCTAGAGGACATTCTTAAATTTTTGATTAACTTTTTGAAGATTTTTCTCAGGGCCCCAGGAGAAAGTCCAAGCATCGGTTGTTTCACACGGAATCATAAGTGAGAAAGGTATAGTACATTAGATTAAATGCATAAGTAATCTCATAACATTCTCTAGCAGCTGTTTTTTCCTTTTCTCTTCATGGGCATGGGTGGGGTTATGATGTTAAAGTTTTAACCTTGTTTTCCTCTGCCAGTTCTCTCATTTATTCGTACATATTTCATGGAAAGGAAGTAGAGCACAGAGAGAGAAAGCACAGGCTTTGGAGTGTGAAAAGATCATCAGAATTCTAGTTCTGTCATTTAACTGTTGTGTAATTTAGGCAATTTCCTTAACGTCTCAGAGTCTTAGTTTCCCCTTCTATGAAATGGATCCCATGTAGTCTAAGTTTTGTTGTGAAGATTGAATGAGTAGTGTATATAAGTCTTTCACATTCTTGCAGCCACTATGAGAATCCCATACACCCTGAAAGGCAACTTGGGACATATAACTTGCTTTAAAAACACATGAAGTATGATGCATAGGCAAGAGAATATTCTTTGAAAGTTGGCAAATCTTGGATAAATACTTAATTAAAAAGTACTTTGTTCTTTTTATAACAAATGGCAAATGATATAGTACAAATTTAAAATAACTAATATAACTTTTTAAAGTTTTACAGCAAATGGTCCATTTTATAAATTCCATATAGTAAAATGTATTAATCCTGGAACTATTAATTTTGACTATGAGCATGAGTACAGTAGCTAGGATACATCTCCTTTCTTTCCAGGATGCCCAGTGATTGATTTGTCTTTATAACAGCTGTATGATTTTCATCTTTGTAATCATCTCTTGATATATTCATAGAATAATTTCAAAAATATTCAGAAAAAATGAAAACGTTTCGTTCATTTTCAAATGTCATACCAAATTTATTTTCATTAACACAGTTTTACAATATTTTAAAATACTTTTACTTATTTTCAAATATATTAGACTCCTAAGTAAAACTAATTTTTTTTAAAATTGCTTAAAATTTGAAATTAATACTACTTTTTGCACAGAGGAATCCTCTCAGGTATTTTACTTGCTTTTGTTTCATACAAGTGCTTTAATTTTATCTAATGGTCAAGCATCTTTTTGCCAAGTCTCTAGATTGTTTCACTGAATGATTCTGTTTCATTGAACAATTCACAATGTCTTAAATCAGTTTTAGTTCCCTGAGTACAGTGTTTAGATAAAATTTGCTTTATTCACTTAAACTACTTTTTTAACTTACAAAGAATCTTTTATTATTGAAAATTATCTCTAAAGTATCGATCTACATACTGATGATATTTATAGAAAAAAAATATAATCTGTTTAACCTCTGCCCATAATTTTCCTGGCAACCATTTTAGAGGACAATAGTTGTTTAAAATTTAGTATTATCTGGTGTTTTTCAAAATCCCAATTAGAACATTGTAGTTTACTATATAATGAAATAAGTGTTGGAATACAAATCCCTGGATTTGACATAGTAAGTCAATTGTGTCTTGGTTTTAGGAAAGTTTCTTTAATGTATTATTTCATGTCACCAAATTGAAAATTGTCTTTACAGTGTAGAGCAGTATAAGTTACATTGTTTTATTTTATTTATTTATTTTGTAATTGGGCTACAGAATATGATTTGGTGGAAGATAAGTAGAGAGCAAATCTTTTCTTTTATGTACATGTGCTCCTTGGAGTATATAAATAAGCATTTCTAAAACCCTGAGTTGACTCTGACAGGCACAAGGTATTGATGTAGTAACCTGCCAGTGTCTACAATCATACATAGCCTCTTGAACTTCTCATTAGGAAATAATGAGGAAACAGTCATAAGTACATTCAATTGATTATGCATTACCATTGATGCTTACATTCCCTTTAAATATTTGTTAGGCCTACTGTAGAGTTTTAGTTAATAGTTTCCAGCACTTGCTGATGGAAACATTTGATAGATGCCATCAAGATAGAAATAACTTCTTTGCTTGTTTTAGTGAAACTGTTAAGTCCTATTAAGACATGGTTACCACAGTACTAACCTTGGAGATTACTTTCAGTCTCAACTCACACCTGTAGGATTCAGTTAAATAAGACTGATCAGGAACTGAAATCTACTGTAACAGTAGACTGCTGAGTTAGGCACTATTATTATCTCTATTTTACATATGAAGCTTGGGTAAGTTAGGTTAGTTAGCTTTCCCAAAGTCACGTAGCAAAGGTTCAAACCTATGCAGTCTGATTGTAGAAATGGTACTCTTAACCTCTACCCTACAGCTACCTCCCAAACAAAAACTGTACTGTTTATATCTTGGGTCTATAATTCCCCAGTCATCTACACAATTGAGCAAGTTTTGTTAATTTGATGGCACTGTAATAATTCTGGTAAGAAATAACAAAACCTTTTGCATGCGATGCAGCTTTTAGTAAAATAACTTCCTTTTTGACTAAAGCAATCTTGAGAAAAAACAACGAAGCTGAAGGTATCACACTCCCTGACTTCAGACTATACTACAAAGCTATCATAATTAAAACACTGAGGTATGACACAAAAACAGACACATAGATCAATGTAACAGGATACAGAGATGCAAAATAAATCCGTGTGCTTAAGATCCATCAATCTATAACAAAGGAGGCAAGAATATACAATGGTAAAAGACAGTCTCTTCAATACATGCTGCTGGGAAAACTGAACAACTACATGTAAAAGAATGAAATTAGAACATTCTCTCTCACCATATCCAATAATAAACTCAAAATGGATTAAGGGCCTAAATGTAACACTGGAAACCATAAAACCCCTAGAGGAAAACATAGGCAGAACACTCTTTAACATAAATCATAGGAATATCTTTTTGGATCTATCTCCCCAGACAAAGGAAACAAAAGCAAAAATAAATAAATGGGATCCAATTAAAAAACTTAAAAGCTGTTGCACACCAAAGGAAATCATCAATAAAACAAAAAAGAGAACCTACTGAAAGGGGGAAAATATTTGCAGATAATATGACTAATATGAGGTTAATATCCAAAAGATATAAACAACTCATACAACTCAATATCAAAAAATAAATAACCTGATTAAAAAATTGAGAGATGAAATGAATAGACATTTTCCCAAAGAAGACATACTGGTGAACAACAAGCATAAGAAGATGCTCAAGAGCAGTAGTCATCAGGGAAATGCAAATCAAAACCACAATGAGATGGTCCCTCACACTTGTCAGAATATTATCACCAAAAAGACCACAAATAACAAATATTGGCAAGGCTATGGAGAAAACAGAGCACTTGAACACTGTTGGTTGAAATATAAATTGGTGCAGCCACTTAGAAACAGTATGGAGATTTCTCAAAAAACTAAAAATAGAACTACCATATGATCCAGCAATTCCATTTTTGGGTCTTTATCTAAAGAAAAAAAAACACCAATTCAAAAAGATACACATATTATTCTTACATGTGGAATCTAAAAAATAAAACCTAATGCTTGAATATAACAAAACAGAAGTGGGGAGAAGGTAGCGGGGGGCAGGGGATGGACATGATAGAGGTAGGAGATTAAGAGGTAAAAATTATTATGTATAAAGTAAATAAGCTACAAGGATATATTGTACAGTGCAGGGAATATAGCCTATATTTTGTAATAACTTTAAATGGAGCATAATCTATAAAAACATTGAATCACTATGTTTTACACCTGAAACTAACATAATATTGTAAATCAACTATAGCCAAAAAGACCACTTCATTTTTAATAATAGGTAACATGTGTGTTGTAGATATTGTAATGTTATTTTCTGCGCCATATGAAATTGTCCTTTTGTATATGAAAAACAGTTTAGTATTGGCAATTTCTTAAAGTTCAACCTTATGCAGAGATTATCCAGTAAACCTAATTAACCCCATCCCACATCCCGTTCCTATTTTCTCTGAAATCAGCCACTACTACTAGATACTAGGTATCTTTCCAGGGATATTATGTAAATGTACAACCATACATTCCCCCTTTTGGCCCAAATAGAAGCACTGTTCTACACCTTGTGTTTTGTCATTTAACAGTATCTTAAAGGAGTTCCCATGTGGCACAGTGGGTTAAGAACCTGACATAGTGTCTAAGGATACGGGTTGGATTCCTGGCCTCCCTTAGTGGAGTGTTGCTGCAAGCTTCGGCATAGGTGCAGATGCCACTCAGATCCTGTGTTGCTGTGGCTGTAGTAGGCAGCTGCAGCTCTGGTTCGACCCCTAGCCTGGGAACTTACATATGCCACAGGTGTGGCCTTTTAAAAAAAAAGAAAAAAATAGACCAATTTGATTTCATCACCAATGTGTGAGAGTGCCTGTTTCTTCAAAAACCTGCAAATGTAGGATATTACCAAACTTACTGAATTCTATCAATCTGATAGCCTCGAAATCCAATATTACTATATTTTCATTTTGTATTTTACTTATGATAAATGAGAATGGATATTTTTATATGTTCAAGAGCCATTAATATTTCATTTTTTATAAACAATATATTTTACCACATGGATTGTTGATCTATTATTACTGATTTGTAGGGTACTCTTTGCATATTAAGGAAATCAGTCATTTATTTGGGATTTGATTTGCAAATGCTTTTCCGCTTTGTTGATTTATGTTTTTAATGACAAGTGTGTATATAATTCTTTTTAAAAATATATTCCGTATGGTTTAAAAATACTCTTACTTGGAAAAGCAGGCTATATATATCTACTAACCAAGAAATCTGAAGAAAGAAAGTTTCAAAATTGGCTCACTCATTTTAGGTGTAATTGAGAAGGTTCTAGTGGTTTATTTTAATCAACACCATTTACTTCTATCCATTATTTCAAAACTTCTACTCTGGAATTTTAATTGTAAAAGTGATTTTGGGAGTTCCCGTCGTGGCACAGTGGTTAACGAATCCGACTAGGAACCATGAGGTTGCGGGTTCGATCCCTGCCCTTGCTCAGTGGGTTAAGGATCCAGCGTTGCCGTGAGCCATGGTGTAGATCACAGACGCAGCTTGGATCCCGCGTTGCTGTGGCTCTGGCGTAGGCTGGCAGCTACAGCTCTGATTCGACCCCTAGCCTGGGAACCTCCATATGCCGCGGGAGCGGCCCAAGAAATAGCAAAAAGACAAAAAAAAAGTGATTTTGAAGACAAATACCATATAATATCACTTATATTTGGAATCTAATATAGGGCACAAATGAACCTTTCCAAAGAAGAGGAAATCATGGACTTGGAGAAGAGACTTGTGGTTGCCAAGGGGGAGTGGGAGGGAGTAGGGTGGATTGGGAGCTTGGGGTTAATAGATGCAAACTATTGCCTTTGGAATGGATTATCAATGAGATCCTGCTGTGTAGCACTGGGAACTATGTCTAGTCACTTATGATGGAGCATGATAATGTGAGAAAAAAAATGTATACATGTATGTGTAACTGGGTCACCATGCTGTACAGTAGAAAAAAAATTGTATTTGGGAAATAAGAATAAAAAAATAATAAAATAAAAGAAAAAAGAAAATAAATGTGATTTTGTATAGGCATTCATTGTGTGCTTGGGAAACCGTGTCATAGAAGATATTTAAAAAAACATTTTTCCTGTTACCACAGTATATTCATATAAAAGTAAAAAGAAAATAAATATGAAAAAAATCCTTCAGCATTTTTTGGTAGTCGTATGTATCTATTGTAATGTAAAATAAAAACCTTAATATTTAGTAATAATGATTGAGATCACCTGCTTCTTTACATCCCAGCCAAACATGAATATTTTAAAATATCATTGATAATGATGTGTTATTTTTTTTAGCTGCTTTTAATTTTTGAAGTACTGCTTTGAACACTTGTAATCACATATCAAGTCTACTTGATAACCGTTAAGAAATGATTTGGATGTTCATTAGTTATTAGCACAAATAATTTCATTTGTGTTCCAAAGCATTTTCTTAGTACCAAGCTGAATTTCAGTTGGCTTATGTCCATGATGTCACAAATATCTCTAATAACCATCCATTCCTTTACCCATTCATTGTGATAATCAACATGATTTTATTGAGCACTTATTGTACAGGCACTGTGATAAGTGCTGGAGATGCAGTTCCATTGAGGAATATATGTTCTTGCTTCTTCACGGACATTTTTTTCTTTATCACCATGACACTCCAGTTCTACTATATTATACTGACTCCATTCCTCTCACCTCTTTTACCCTTGCAACCTCTGAACAATGAATATGTTCCATTTTACCATGTAACTCATTTGATTTGAATTTGTACCTCATTAAATTCGAATTCTTTTTTCAGGCTTTCAAGGTTAGAAAGATCATCTGTCACTTCCCTTCGTAGCTATTAGATATTTTCCTATGACTCCAACCACATTTGCTCTTGCAATAATCTCCTTAGCACAGGACACTTAACCCAGCATACAAAATCACTCTTCCTGTTACTCATGTTGTTCTTCTCGCTTTATCTGTTTTCTCCATCCTTCAAGGCTAGCATGTAGCTGAGTGAAAAATGCACATAATATTATATCTGGATTATTGTCCCAGATCTTACTAGCTCTTAATGACTGTGTGACTTTGAGCAAGTTAAATGAGATAAAGCAGCTAGCGTATTTCCTGGCACATAGGATACACCAAATTTTTTCCTCTCCAGCCTCACTCTACATAGTTTGCCATGAGGAATTTCCTGAATACACACTCCTCTGAACTAATCTCTCTCTCCTCTGAACTACAAATACTCTCTATGTCACACAAACCAATGCTATCTTACAGTGATATTATTTGTAGTTTTTTATATGTGGATTATAAACATCTTGATGTGAAACTTTTCTCCTTGTACATCTATTATCACCATCCCCAAAGCACATGAGGAGGATACCAGGCACTCAATAAATACTGGGTGGTTAGTTTTTCTATATGTGAAAACAGGGTAGCAGTATCAAGTTTTCTTCTATTGGTAAAATATACTTCTAGGAACACATGAGTTGAGGACCTGGTACTTTTTTTTTTCTTCATGTTGCAGTCCCTGCTAATGTCTGTTGGTTTACAGATGACTGGATACAAAAATTTAGCAAGGACCATTTTATGACTCACAAAACCTTTGTTATTCAAAGACATTTTTCAATACCTCTTAATTGGTTTTAGGATTATTAGGGAAAATGGAATCAAAACTGTAGGGTTTAAAATATCATAGGATAGAGGGACCAGGAAATTAACATATTTAATTATAGATTTTGAATGACTTCAAAGGAAACTCAGTTTTTTCAAGGGATTAAGCCAGGAACTGGGCCCTTGTTATAGGAGGCCACTTGGGCCTCCATTTAGCCAGTTTCTGGCACAGTTGTTGACAAGAATAATTTAATGATTGTGAATAATCACCAAATGGAGGAAATAAGGTCCTCTTTGAATCATAAAGCTTTTAAACATGAAAATAGTATGCATTTGTTTGAAAATGGTGAAATGTGTGAACTAATTTTGTATTGTCCTACCAATTATGAATGTGTTATTTCTGGCAAGCAGGTCTCTTTAAAATTGCATATGCTTAGTTCCTTGCCAGGGTGGTGAGAGAAAAACATTGTCAGCGTCTTTATACCCAGCTGGGGCCAGGTGTTGTTCATTAACATGTAAATAGTGCAATTACTGCCAATTAATATTTTTAAAAACATTAACGTCTATGGGAACACAGTTATATCACCTATAAAATTTTTAAAATATATGCATCTTAGTGCTTTAGGTTTGTACAAGATATATAATATATAACTTATACTTTTAATTACACAGTGCGTCAAGGTGCTATTCCTTCGCAGAATGTCATGTATGTGGTTAGAATGGAAAATAAAATGTACATTGACTGGTTGATCATCACCAAATATTGAGATTTTATTATGGGTTATATTGATTGTCAGGCTATAGTGGTTTGTCCTTCAAAAACATTTATTGAGTTTTTACAGTGTGTAGGATATTGCCTTAAGTGCAAAATATTCAGCAATAAACAAGGCAGAAATGTTCTGTGCCCCAGGGATCTCATAGTCTAATTAGGCTCTGCAGATAAACACACAAATAGATCAATATCATTATAAGCACTCATGCGAAATGAAAAAATGTGAAATGAAAAGGTACATGAGAAAACATGATGGGGTGTGGTAGATGCAATTTAGGTAGAGTTAAGAAGTCATATATGAATAAGCAACATTTCAGCTAAAACCCAAAGGATAAGCAGGTGATATCCTAGTGAAAAGAGTGAGGGGGAGCATATTAGCAAGAGAAAACAGTGCTCAGGAAGGCCTTGAAGCAGGAAAAAGCTTGATATCTTCAAAGAACTGACAAAAAGAATACATACCCACTTCAATATAGTGGCTGCCTCTGGGGAACAAGGAAGCAGAATAGAATTTAGAGGTAAGAATGGGACTTCAAGAGTAACTGTAATGTTTTAATTCTTTAATAAGAGATATGAAGCAAATATGATGAAAGGTTAACATTTGTTAATTTCCCATGGTGGATTTATGGATGTTTGTTATATTACTCTCAGTACCTTTCTGTGTGATTGAAATACCTGATCACTGAAGGAAAAATAAATAAATAAATGAGGAGAGAGTTGAAAATTTCTTTCAATGGCATAAACTGTATTTAATTTGTTATAAGGTAAAGTTAAAACTTTTAATCTTTTTTTTTTTTTCTTTTTGGCCATGCCTGTGGCATGTGGAAGTTCCCAGGGCAGGGATCAAACGCACACCACAGCAGCAACCTGAGCCACTACAGTGACAGCACCGGATCCTTATCCCACTGAGTCACAAGTAAAACTCCTTTTAATCTAGTTTTGCCTCAATCTAGTCTTTAGAAAAATACTCTGTATTTACTTGAGGGTATTCAACATCCTTAGCTACTAGTGACAGTTAGTAGCAAACCCTATTACCTATAGATAACATAAACATTATGATGTCAAATAGATCTAAATGGCAACAAGAATATCTTTTTGCTGCACCCCACTCTTAGTTCCAATAATTTTTTATAGTTATAAGACAACTTGGGGCTAAAACAGTGGTACATAAACAGTGGGATGTTTTCAGGTAATCAGATCCCTTTATTAAGAACAACTAAGTAAGCCTGTCCTGTATCAAATGCTCTTATTACTGTGCTAGCTCCATTATAGTATTAAGACTTTAATTATGTTTCCAGGGAAAATAAGTCATGTCACCCTCTCTGGAAAACTGCAATCAAATAAATAGGGAGACTTTGAAGGGAAGTTCTTGAATTGTGGTATTTTAAGCCCTCTGCCTTATCAAGGTAGTTTTATACCAGGATTGACAAATCTCTAGTGAATGAAAAGCTGGAGAGAAAGAGGTCCTTATAAATCATCTTGGGGAGCCCCCCAAAACTATGTGCTATGGAAAACCACTCAGAAAATAATCAACTTGAGATTGCTCTTGCTTACCTACTCACCTGACTAAGAACAGGGAACCCGACTCATCCAGTTCAGTCATATTAACACTAAATTTCAATTCAACAAATATTTGAGTCATTCCCATACACCAGGCACTTCATGGGCTACAAAATTAAGTAAGATAGAGCCTGAATGCACAAGGAGTGCGTAGTCTACTTGTGGGAATGAAATACAAATTCTAATTTATTTCAGAATAGGAGTAAGAACAGAACTAGAGGACATTTTAAGGTGGCCAAGGAATGGGAAATGACTATATTCCTTTCAACTCCTAGATAAAATGCTTCTAGCTAGACAAGTGCTCCCTTATTTTTATCACATTTTCATGGAAGACAAACTAGTAGAAATCTAGAAATATTCATTGTACTTTAAATGGCTGTTTTAAATACCAAAGTGAGGTTAGTGACATATGATTATCTTTAACAATCCAGGAAAACTTTTTTCCTTCATATAAAGTCTTTTTTATAACAATGAATGTCAAGATCCCTTAGTATAAATATTGCAAATGAGGTTTAAATAACTGGGGTTGTATATTATATTTTATAAAATTTCAAACAGAAATTTTATTATCTTTGACAAAATATGTCTTCAATATTAAGTATAATAATGAGTTCTCCTCAACAGAGCACAATATTATTGAAATCTAATGTTTGATTCCTGTCTCAAGATGGTGTTACTCAAAATACTTGTTTTAGAAAGATGAAAACAGAGAGAGTATCTTGTGTTTTAAGGTTGAGAAGTACTGATTTTATAAATTGACTTGGATAGAAAAGTGCATAAAATATAATGTGAAGGTCATAGGGGTCTGTTATCTATTCGAAAATAGTGATCCCTGGTGGAAAAGCAATGAAGTGCATATTGCCATGTGTTGCAGAATGAAAATGTGTATACCACCGTTTATAAGTAGGACCTGCCGAACTGAATAAGCACAGATGTACTTCAAATTAAAATTTAATCTGATACCAAAAGCACTTAAAGGAGTTAGGGATATGAGTTCCTTGTAAGAAATCACTTCTTTCTCACAGAGAGCAATTATGGTACCACAAGATAACACAAATAAGATCCTCGTTAGGCTTAAATAGTAAGTCTGTAGGTGAAATATATTGTTGGCTCTATTTTGAATTTTCTAAATATTTCTCAAAAAAGAAAAAGAATTCTTTTTTGAATGTCATAGCATAGATCAACACTAAAGCTAATAAAGTGACTTTGATTAAGAGACTCTCTCAGTCCTTGAGAGCAGATGAGAGTGACTTTCAATAGACATCATTAGAATATTATTGGAATAAAACAGAACCAAGTAACCCTTATTAATCTTTAAAAGGAAAGTGCCTATAAAGAAGTTACAATTCTGATTTCTTTTCGTTGCTTTTTGAAGCCATCTTTAGAAAACAAACCCCCAAAATAAGTTTGTTCCCAGAGCCTCCTTGTGCCTTTCATTTGAAACTCAATTTTTTTCCAAGTTTTGTCCTGTGAAAGATTATAGAATCTCATTACATATTAAGTACTCAGAAACTACTAGCTTAGGTTAAAGTGGCATTTCCTTTCCTAGGGTGGTGGTGTTTTTTTTTTTTTTTTAATTTTCTGTAAAAGGAATAACTGAACTTACTATTACAATAGGAGGTTTACGGTAAAGACATTTTTCAAGTATAACAGGTATTAACTGGAACATGTTGTATGACAAAGAAAAACAGGCAGTACTACACTTACTGACTGTCATGTTTAAAATATTAGCTCCTTCTAAAAGATAGTTAGCTTTTTTTTTTCATGTCTGTTTCTGTGTGAGAGAGAGAGTATAGTTAGCTTTTATGTGATCAAAATGCCAAGCGGGTGTTGTATTGAGGTAACTATTTTTAGATGATGGGACGATCTCATACATTGTGGCAATGAGAACCTATGTACACCTTTCCATTTTAGAGGAGATAAAAAACATGTTCCTTCCCAATCATTCATTAAACTAGTGTTGAAACATACTATTTATTCATATATTTGTTGAGCACCTACTACAGCCACACACTGGAAGTACAACAGCGAACAGTGCTGCTTATGGTGCTTATATTCTAGGGGGAAAAAGAAGGGACCATCAGATAAACAAAGAAAAATTTTAAAAAGGCAAAAGATTTATACTATATGAAGAGAAACCAGAGTATAAAAAAGAAAAATTTTAATGAAAAATATAAATACTATAAAGGAAATATACAAGATGTGATGAGGCTAGGGTAGGGTAGGGAAAATCTTTCAATTGCAAAGAACTTGTGGTGGAAAAAGATGACCTCATCTAGAGACTACTAGAAGACCAGTGTGCCAAAAATATGGTGGATTATGGAGAGGAAAGCTCAACAGGAAACAGTAAGCTAAACAGCAGTCAAGTCACATATGGTTTTGGAGGCCATGATGATGAGTTTCAACATCTTCTTAAATGCAATAGGAAGCTTTTAATGGGCTTTAAGCAAGAGAAGGGAGTATCAAGGGCTAATTATATATAGGAAGTAGATTGAAGGGAGGTAAGATTGGAAATGGGGGACCAGGAAGGAGACTATTGCAGTTGTTCAGGTGAGAGATGACAGTAGCTTGGAATAGGAAACAGAGAGAAGTGGATAGGTGAGAGGTATATTTCTAGAGGAAGCCATTAGAATTTGGTGATGAATCACATGTAGAAGTATGGAAGAAAGTGAAATCTGAGATAATTCCATTTTTTGCTTGAACAACTGGGTACATTGTGGTGTCCCTCATGTAAGATTAGGAAGAGTGTGGTTAGAGTCAGGGAATCAAAAGTTATACTTTAGAGATGTTAAATGCATGTTTATGAGATACTCAAACTATATCTTGAATTTCAGTTGGATGTAAAAAACTAGGCTCCAGGAGCTCTGGAATAAGCCTTCAACTAACTGGGAGGAGTCAGCAAACAACAGCATTTAAGTTATCAGTTCTTGATGACAGTCCCTCAATACTTACTCCTTTGGCTTCAGAAATTGAAGGTTCTATGTGAAATATCAGCACCACATCCATGGTAGTTCATCATTGTGGATGCTATCTCATGGCATAGACCTGAGAAACTATGTCACAGAATGAATGAGTTTTGTTTGCATTCAGACGAGCTTTTAAAAGTGACCAGATTAAGGTTTTATTTAAGAAAGTATACTTTGGTAGGATTTCATGACCAGAGAGGAAAGGGCCACTTGGGAGGAAAGGGGGAAGCTATAAAGGAATGGATGTTTTAAAGAAGGAGGGAGGAGTTCCCGTCGTGGCTCAGTGGTTAACAAATCCGACTAGGAACCATGAGGTTGCGGGTTCGATACCTGCCCTTGCTCAGTGGGTTAAGGATCTGGCGTTGCTGTGAGCTGTGGTGTAGGTCGAAGATGCGGCTTGGATCCCGTGTTGCTGTGGCTCTGGCGCAGGCCGGCGGCTATAGCTCCGGTTCGACCCCTAGCCTGGGAACCTCCATATGCTGCGGGTAAGGCCCTAGAAAAGACAAACACACACACACACACAAATAAAAATAAAGAGGGAAGAAAGTGCTCTAAATGAAACTTTATCATTTCATAACTTTGCATAGAATCAGGCCTGCTACTAAATATTTATATGTGAATTATTCAAAGTTCCTTTTTTTATTCTTTTCTTTTATAATGATTTTTATTTTTTCCATTATAGCAGTTTACAGTATTCTGTCGGTTTTCTACTGTACAGCAAGATGACCCAGTCACACATACACGTATACATTCTTTTTTCTCACATTATCAGGCTCCATCATAAGTGACTAGATATCATTCCCAGTGCTATATAGCAGGATCCCATTGCTAATCCTTCCCAAAGGCTACAAAGTGCATCAATTTACCCCAAGCTCCCAATCCATCCCACTCCCTTCCCCTCCCCGTGGGCAGCCACAAATCTGTTCTCCATATCTATGATTGTCTTTTCTGTGGAAAGGTTCATTTGTGCCATATATTAGATTCCAGATGTAAATGATATCATATGGTATTTGTCTTTCTCTTTCTGACTTACCTCACTCAGTATGAGAGTCTCTAGTTCCGTCCATGTTGCTGCAAATGGTATTATTTCATTCTTTTTTATGGCCGAGTAGTATTCCATAGTGTATATATACGACATCTTCTTAATCCAATCATTTGTCAGTGGACATTTAGGTTGTTTCCATGTCTTGGCTATTGTGAATAGTGCTGCAATGAATATGCGGGTCATGTGTCTTTTTTGAGGAAAGTTTTTTCCAGATATATGCCCAAGAGGGGGGTTGCTGGGTCATATGGTATTTCTATGTATGGTTTTCTAAGGTATCTCTGTACTGTTTTCCCTAGTGCTTGTACCAATTTACATTCCCACCAACAGTGCAGGAGGGTTCCCGTTTCTCCACACCGTCTTCAGCATTTGTTCTTTGTGGACTTGATGGCCATTCTCACTGGTGGTACCTCATGATAGCTTTGATTTGCATTTCTCTAATAGTTAATGATGTTGACCATTTTTTCATGTGCCTCTTGCCAATCTATATATCATCTTTGGAGCAATGTCTATTCAGATCCTTTGCCCATTTTTCAATTGGGTTGTTGTGTTTTTGCTGTTGAGTTATATAAGTTGCTTGTATATTTTAGAGATTAAGCCCTTGTCAGTTGCATTGTTTGAAACTATTTTCTCCCATTCTGTAAGTTGTCTTTGTGGTTTCTTTTTGGTTTCCTTTGCTGTGCAAAATCTTGTCAGCTTGATTAGGTCCTATTGGTTTATTTTTGCTTTTATTTCTGTTGCCTTGGGAGACTGGCCTGAGAAAACGTTTGTAAGGTTGATGTCAGAAAGTGTTTTGCCTATGTTCTCTTCCAGGAGTTTGATGGTGTCCTGTCGTATATTTAAGTCTTTCAGCCATTTTGAGTTTATTTTTGTGCATGGTGTGAGGGTGTGTTCCAGTTTCATTGATTTACATGTGGCTTTCCAGTTTTCCCAGCACCACTTGCTGAAAATACTGTCTTTTTCCCATTTGAAGTTTTTGCCTCCTTTGTCCAAGATTAATTGACCATAGGTGTCAGGTTTTATTTCTGGGTTCTCTCTTCTGTTCCATTGGTCTGTCTATCTGTTTTTGTACCAGTCCCACACTGTCTTGATGACTGTGGCTTTGTAGTATTGCCTGAGGTCTGGAAGAGTTATGCCTCCTGCTTGGTTTTTGTTGCTCTGGATTGCTTTGGCAATTCTGGGTCTTTTGTGGTTCCATATAAATTTTTGGATTGTTTGTTCTAGCTCTGTGAAAAAATGTCCTGAGTAATTTGATAGGGATTGCACTGAATCCGTAGATTGCTTTGGGTAGTATGGCCATTTTTACAATATTAATTTTTCCAATCCAGGATCATGGAATATCTTTGCATTTCTTTGAATCCTCTTTAATTTCCTTGATCAGTGTTTTCTAGTTCTCAGCATATAAGTCTTTCACCTCCTTGGTCCGGTGTATTCCCAGGTATTTGATTTTTTTGGGTGCAATTTTAAAAGGTACTGAATTTTTGTATTCCTTTTCTAGTATCTCATTGTTAGTATACAGAAATGCGACTGATTTCTGAATGTTAATCTTACATCCTGCTACTTTGCTGAGTTTTTTTATCAGTTCAGGTAGTTTTTCAGTTGAGTCTTTAGGGTTTTCTATATATAGTATCATGTCTTCTGCATACAGTGACAATTTTACCTTTTCTCTTCCAAATTGGATACCTTTTATTTATTTTGTTTGTCTGATTGCCGTGGCTAGGACTTCCATTACTATTTTGAATAACAGTGGTGAGAGTGGGCATCCTTTTCTTGTTCCAGATTTTAGTGAGAAAGTGTTCAGCTTTTCTCCATTGAGTATTATATTTGCTGTGGGTTTGTCATAAATGGCTTTTATTATGTTAAGGTATGTTCCCTCTATACCCACTTTGGTGAGAGTTTTGATTATGAATGGATGTTGGACTTTGTCAGATGCTTTTTCTGGATGTATTGAGGTGATCATGTGGTTTTTGACTTTTCTTTTGTTAATGTGGTGTATGATGTTGATTGATTTACATATGTTGAACCATCCTTGTGAGCCTGGGATGAATCCCACCTGGTCGTGGTGTATGATCTTTTTGATATGTTGTTGGATTCAGTTGGCTAAAATTTTGTTGAGAATTTTTGCATCTATATTCATCAAAGGTATTGGCCTATAGTTTTCTTTTTGGTGATATCTTTGTCTGGTTTTGGAATTAGGGTGATGGTGGTGTCATAGAATGTCTTTGGGAGTGTTCCTTCTTCTTCAACCTTTCGGAAAAGTTTAAGGATAATGGGCAAAGTTTACTTTTATTAATTAGAATTGCAAAATTTAATGAGCACTTATTACATGCCAGGCACCACTCTAATTATATGAACTAACTCATTTAGTTCTCTCCAGAAAGCAATGAGATATTTGTTATTTTACCACTTTTACAGAGAGGAAACAGGCCCAGAGAAGTTCAATAATGCCTAAGTTAACAGAGATATTACGTGGTGTACTGGGATTAAAACCTTAGTGGTCAGTTTGCAAAAACCCTGGTCCTACTACTACACAATACATTTAAGTTTACATATGATATACATCATGATTGTAAATGACCTTTTGTCTTCTAACAAGTAGGTCTTTTAGCATGATTGCCATTGATATTTTAGTAGTCATTGTTTTTCATCCTGTGTACTCCACACGCTTTATGGCATGGAGAGTAATTGTGACGATGGTTCTGTAACATGACAATATCTGCTTCCTGGTCTATATATTTCAGGATTTTTATTTAATCTTATTTTTGTCTTCTCATATTTCCTAGCTTTTTGCCCTTTAAAAATAGTGACAAGAGCAGTATTTACTGGTCATAATAGCAACCCCTACACAATTCTACAACCCTGTTATACTGACCATAATTTATTGATGAAGTCTAACATCTAAACTCTTTATTCATGTTTCCTCCCATCTGGAGAAGACTGTAAAATTATTTCTTTCCTGGTACATTTAATTCCAGAAACTTGTATCTAACTAGTATTGTGGTGAACAACTTCAACAGCCATGCCAGATTCCAAGGCATTTTACCCCACAGGGAAAAAAGTGAATTATACTGTTTAGCTAATCTATATATTATAATACTTATTTATTAAATGGGATAGTTTTAAGTTAGCTTAGCCATATATTTAAGCCCATGTTTAGAAACCAGCCTATTTTCAAACTAATATTCAAGAACTGCCCAAGTGTAGAGAAAAGCTTGATTGAGATTTTTAAAACAAAACAAAAATTATATTTTATTGAGTTTAAAGTTATATGTTAGCAACTGGCTGTTTTTTAACTTCAAAGTACTTCAAACTCATTGAAACCTTATTATAATCAATAGATTTTCAACTTACTAATTTGAAAGTGTTTTGCCTTTTTAAAATGATTTTTCCTTATGCCTGAATCCCATCTGTCCTTGTGCATATGGTCTTGCCCTTTTTCTTCTGCAAATGATATATTTACCTTTTAGCAAATATGTTCCCAACTTTTATAGGAAATACAAAACAATGTTTGCTCTTATCCTGTGGCTGAGAAATGGCACAAGCTTATGACTCGAAAGGGTTTATTACTGAGAAAGTCTGTCCCTTGGAGTTATAGATGGATTTTTGCAAAAATTACCAGAAGTTTTTCTCTCTTCTCATCATCATCAACAATACTACAGTTGAACGTCAGTCTAGAGGTAATTCCTATGTCACTGACATGTTTTTTAATGCCATGGTCAAATAATAGATGCAATCTAAAAGCTAAATGACCTACAGTTACTGGAAGCTTGCAGGCTATCAAGATTCTGAAAATCTACCTATGGAATAGTTATTACACAATTTTTATTCAGGATTCAGTAAAATAAAATGCAAATACTCTCAAAGAAAAAACGTTAGGGAAAGGAGGGAGTACAGGATTTAGGGAGTGGGAAAATTAGATTACTTGAGTTATTGAAATAATTCAGGCAGCCAAGTTTCTAGAAATACTCCTAGTTTCCCAAAGATATGTTGGGTATTTCCCAGAGAGAGGAAATATTGTACTGTTCGAAAGAAATAAAATCTTTGCCTGGATCCATCCTTCACAGGGAGGTTAACATTTCCCTGAAAGCTCGCTATCACCCCTGGAGACACAGTGTGGTGTGTCTAGGGAGTATATTTTACAAACACACATACACACACACCCCACTAAAATAAGATAGAGAAATAATGACTCTACTTATTGCCAGCTTCTGACTGAAGTGTGCCAATCCCATTGCTCTCATAATAGAGAAAATTAATATATCCTGTCAGGGCCACATGATATGAATAGTAAAATGCTATTAAGTTATTGCATGTAGATGAGTCAGGAAGTCCACTTTGATCTACATTTTTGATGTTTGATAATTGCACTTATTATCAGGTCCTTTATGCTCTTTTTCTTTGACAGGAGATCTATTATCAGTGACAGCATGAGTGTGAGTATGGGTTTGATTTGAAAAACTACTTAAGATGAGGTAATGGAAAAGAAGCTTTTTTTCTATCCACACATATTAAGAGAATGGGAGAAAATTAAGTCTCATCATACAATGCTTCACTTCATATTTTCCTTTTATATGTGGTGTTGTGTATGTGCCTTATGAGGTTACATTTTTAAAAGAATTTGTTTCCTAATGAAATATTTTATCTACATAAAAATATTTATTTTTATATTCATAGACTGTAATTTGCTTTGATACATTCTATGACACAGCATTGAGTGAAGAGATAAAGAAATGATGGTCACAAGAAATAGGACAGGTCACATAAGCCAACATTTTCAATTTTAGAAAGCGTAAGTATAATGCATAGTCATATGTGAATATGGGGAGGTATGACAAAGTACAACCATGGAACTAAAAACAAAACACAAGCTCATACTTACAGCAAGACAAGTAATTGGTAAATTCATTAATTAGGACTCTTTCTGTATCTATTAACTTATTTTAAATAACACAAATTACCTTGATGAAAGTCATTATTGGCAATTAATATGGGATAATGTATTTGAACTTTTCTGCTTGCCTAAATTTCACAACAAGGGCCAAGGCTAATTTAACACTTTAATACGGAATCTTGCACATTAACAAATTAGTATTCATCACAGTAGAAGCCTAGGTAAAATGTTGTTTCATTCATTTACTTCCTTGTTTATCTCTGTTACTAGCATCACCTACTGTTTGGTCTTTGTCTATCAATATTATATATATAAATAAAAGTGCGATAAATAATACATAGTTGAAAAATAAAATTATAAAACTCTCTCAGCCAAAACTAAATGCTATTCCCATAGTTGTGATTTTAAGGTTTTCTTTGTTGCATGGCAGAGAAAATAAAATTATCCTTACTAAAGCCAGCTAGATTATATTTACTTGGGGGCAAATAATAGTAATAATAGTCTTTGATGTTCCTTTTTACCAGTAAATATTTTTTTCAAATATGTTCTTGGTTTTCCCTTGTGGCACAGCAAGTTAAGGATCCAGCATTTTCTCTGCAACGACTTGGGTCGCTGCTGTGGTGCGGGGTTGATCCCTGGCCCAGGAACTTCATATGCCCCAGCCATGGCCAAAAAAATGATATGTCCTCAATAAAAAGTTCCTGGAGGAGTTCCTGTTGTGGCTCAGTGGTTAACGAATCCGACTAGGAACCATGAGGTTGCGGGTTCGGTCCCTGCCCTTGCTCAGTGGGTTAACAATCCGGCGTTGCCGTGAGCTGTGGTGTAGGTTGCAGACGCGGCTCGGATCCCGTGTTGCTGTGGCTCTGGCGTAGGCTGGTGGCTACAGCTCCAATTAGACCCCTAGCCTGGGAACCTCCACATGCCGTGGGAAGCGACCCTAGAAAAGACAAAAAGCCAGAAAAAAAAAAAAAAAGTTCCTGGAGAAGTAGTATTCCTCAGTTTTTGGATACAATAACACTGCATTTGGAATTCGTTTTTGAAGTAGATTTTTATGGTCCTAGACTTTCTCTGAGTGACTATGCCCAGCATTTTATAAAGTATAAAGCAACATACAGTTGTCATCAAGTGTTAGGAAAAGTAGAATATGGGGAGGTATGACAAAGTACAACCATGGACTTTCCAAATGAATGCCTTAACGAAAAATTTGCACTATATTTATGCTACCTTAAAATAGCTAGTCTGTTCATGTTCACGTATCCCTTGGGAGATACCCAAGAAGACTAACTCCCCAAAATGGCCCAAACCACTATATTAAGTACCTTTTACAACTAAAGACAAAAGAAGATGTTGGGGGGCATCAGGGAAGGGCAGTTATGGGAGGTTATTGGGAAAAGCATAATAAACAAGGGTAAGCTTTCTATGAAGATTTAACTCTATTGACAAGAGTTTCTAGAGAGACTGGAGTCATATTTCTTTCCCAGAACACAGTGGGGATACAGAGTAAGAGATATCCTTACAAATGCAGATTTTTTCCCCCTATAAATGTAAATATCTCTTACAAAAAGGATAACTTCTAATTGGTTTTCAGAGCTTTGAAAAAAAAAGCTCAAAATAATAATCCTTATTTTAGAGGTATGTTTGGGAGTGGCAAATTTCTGCTCCCTTTCAAATTCTTTTTTCCATTAAATTTTTAAAAAGCTTACACCATTTTCAAAACTCTTCTGGCCCCAAAGAGCCAAAGTTTCATGCTGTTATTTGAATATGCTCTCTAGGGACAATATATAGCCTATTGGGAATTGGTGACCCTCCAATACCATTTTGATAGAGGTTGACCATAGTATTAAAATATGAATATCAGGCTACATCAAGAGTATTACTAAAGGCAGGAACTGAAGTCAAAGGATTGAAAGAAATTGTAAAGAAGCCAAAACAAACAATCTGATTTCAAATCCTGCTTATGGCTAATAACATCAAGACAAGATTGACAAGAGGATAACTTTCCCCAAAGTTTGTGAAACTTTTTAACTAAATTAATTCCATATGGTGAAAAAACACACAAAATGTTTATAGAAAGACATTAATTGTAGTAAGATCACACTTCCCAGACAGTTTCACAGAATATTAATTTCCATGCCTGATCAATCCCATAGATGGTGACCTCAGATATTTCAGTTCCAGCTAATATGCATCTGTTTTTGTATAGAAGTGTTAACAATTAGCACTGTAATGAAATGCTGTATAACACTTTAAAATTGAGAGTTTGTTGGGTGAGCAATAGCATTTTCATTTAAATGATAGAGGACGGTATTGAAAGAAATTGCTAATGTTTTCATGAACATTTAGATGAAAGTATAGAATTCCCGTGATTATAGAACTATTAACCTCTTTCGAGTTGAGATTTTGGTATCACATTTTCATATTGTTTCATTATTTTTTAAAGAATAAAAAATAGTATCTCCAGGGAGTTCCCATTGTGGCACAGCGGAAACGAATTCGACTAGGAACCATGAGGTTGCGGATTCCATCCCTGGCCTTGTTCAATGGGTTAAGGATCCAGTGTTGCTGTGAGCTGTGGTGTAGGTTGCAGATGTGGCTCAGATCCCGCATTGCTGTGGCTGTGGTGTAGGCTGGTGGCTACAGCTCGGATTCAGCCCCTAGCCTGGGAACCTCCATATGCCTTGGATACGGCACTAAAAAGACAAAAGACAAAAAAAAATAGTACCTCCATCCCATATTTTCATTGAGTTGTTTTTAGGCTGTGTTCATTCCTTTGCTTTGTCTTTCTGACTTACTTTTTTGCATTATCATGGATAAAAAGAGGAAGGGCAAGCATTGTATAATAACTTGCTTTGTTCATATGAATAATGGCTCAAGTGAAAAACTACCAAGTTGTTGAACTATGATAATATTGCATTCCATAAAAACTCATCTACAGGAGCACGAGGCTTCCATTGGTTTTTCATTTCTGCTTTGTAACAATTATATGTATATTTCTTTTAAGCTTTTTCATTTGGATACAGTTGATTTCCAGAATGTTCAATGTGTGAGTAGTGTTCACTTAAGAATTTCATGAGTGTTTGAGAAAATAATTTGAATGTTGACTGATGGTCCACTAAATCCTTTGAAGTTGACCACACAGTCCTCATACCATAAACCTAAATTGGTGTGTGTAGGTATTGGAGAGACTAACCTATAGAAAAAAAATATTTTTTTGCAGTATGATTTATGACAAGTTCATTATAAATCATGTAGTTGAAATATGATTTAACAGAACACTGATTATATATATATATACTAGCCAGAGCATATATGTTTTGCATATGGAAGAGATATGTCCGAAAACTCAATGGCAAAAGCAAATACTTTTTATTAGTTTCAAACTAATAAATTTGAAAATGCAGAGTTAATGTAGAGAATATAGAGCAGTTTTCCTTCCCTCCTTTTAAATAAGATAATATTATAGTGAATATATATTATGTTTTATATTTAACATTCTTAAAATGTACATTTTCCAGCTTTACCTGGAAATGCCCTAGCACATTTGTATGTATGTATACAAATTTATATATTATTTTTTTATATTCAAGAGTAATGTTGATCTGGAGTTCCAAGTTAATTCATCAATAACTAACCTGACCAGCATCCATGAGGATGCAGGTTTGATCCCTACCCTTTCTCAGTGGGTTAAGGATCCAGCATTGCCACGAGCTGTGGTGTAGGTCATAGATGCAGCTCTGATCCTGCATGGCTTTGGCTGTGGCAGAGGCTGGCAGCTGCAGCTCAGATTCAGCCCCTAGCCTGGGAATTTCCATATGCCATACCTGCGGCCCTTTAAAGACAAAGAAGTAACGTTGGTCTGTTAAACTAGTAATACTTGAGCTATTTCTAGTTCCTACTTAAGACAAGTGTATTTTCAATATGAAGTTCCTATAAAATGTTCCAATTGCTCATGGATTAAAGTAACACTGTTGAGCAAAATACAATATTTATGAATAATTTGAGATTTAACCTACTTGGATATTTTTTCGAAGAATGACAAGATAGAATCATTATCTTGAAAGACTAGATTGCAAATCTGGGCCCCTTGGGGAGATACTATCCTGTACCACTATCTGGTACTTTAAGTATTTTATTTTTGTTACAGCAGCATCTAAAGTTATTTAACCATCAGGAGTCTGCCTTACCTTAAGCAAACTCATAGAAGACTGATGTATAAAACCAGTAGGTAAATTGATTCATTTAAAATATTAAATATAGTTATTAAACAAGTGAGAATATTCTTGTTAGTAGTCCAAGCATTCATTTCCTATTGGGAAGCTACATGGAAAATCAAATGATAACCAGAAGGCTCCTTGTGTAGGAGTAGAAAATTTTTCTCTTCTTCCCTTCTAGGTTCTGTGGCCCATCTAATAATTAAATTGGCATAAGACAGATTTACAGGAGAAAAAAAAAGTTTATACATACAGGAGCCCATAAAAATATGAGACTCAAAGGTAGTCAGGAAACTGAGACTATATTAATTATCCTGAGCTATGGAAAAGGGGGTCCGGAGCTAGGGATTCAGAGGGAAGGAAACAATTCACAGAAAGATAGAAAGAGCAAATGTTTGGCAAACAAATGTGTGCCTCGCAATGCAGATAAGTCTTTGTGATGTAAAAAGTTCTCTTTAGTAATACCTCTCTTCCAGGTACAGACCCCTTAGCTCAATGGAAAATACCTAGTCTAATTCCAGATACTTAGGTTCCTGAATCAGGGGATCCCTTTTACTAGATTGCATGAGTAAGGGGGGCAGTGGTGATTTCTTTCTGATTCCCCTTTTCTATGCCTCATGTTTCTGATACCATATTTCTTCAGATAAAGTCTGTAACTATTAGCATATCAAATTTTGTTCGTTATACAACAGATATTTATTGAGCACCTACTCCATATTGGATACACACCCACTGTGCACAGGGCGGCAGCATTGAACAAAACAGACTCCTGTCCTCCCAGAACTTACCTTCCAATGAGAAAACAGAACAAACCAGTGAAGGGCTGGTGGACAACGTGGCTTCTTAGATGGTGATGATGGCTTTCAGGGAAGTTAAAGAAACAAGAGTGACAGACTAGTATGGTGAGGTTAGCATCTGAGTGCAGATGTGAATGAGCTGAGGGAGATAGACACAGTTCTCAGGTGACAAACATATCTCCTATCCTCAAGGCGATAGCAGTCTAGTTTTTAAAATAGGCATATGAACAGCTAGACTGTATTTCAATTTAGAAATAAAGTTAATGCTATGATACAGTTTTTTTTTTTTTAATGTGTTATGGGCATACCAATAGGAAGGGAATTGATTCTGACAAACAGGAACAGAGAAGATGTCTTGGAGATGATGACATGTGAATTGGACTGTGAATGATCAAAAGAATTTTGGGTATGGGACAGAAGAAAGGGAATGAATTCTAAGATAAAGGAACAGCATGGGTATAGGAATGAAAGTACTCATTTTCCTTCTGAGAATGCCAAGTAATTCACTGTGGTTGAAGCAGAAGATATGGACTATGACTATGGGAGGGCAGAAGTTAAGGATTGAAAGTAGAGTGAGGAGTTCTCGCTGTGGCACAATAGGATCAGCAGCATCTTGGGAGTACTGGGAGGCAGGTTTGATGTCCTGCCAGGCACAGTGGGTTAAAGATCTGGCCGTTGCCACAGCGGTTGCAATTATGGCTCAGATCTGATCCCTAGCTCGGAAACCCCATATGCCATGGGGAGGCCAAAAAAGGAAAAGAAAGGAAGGAAGGAAGGAAGGAAGGAAGGAAAGGAAGGAAAGGAAGGAAGGAAGGAAAGGAGAAGGAAGGAAGGACGAGAGAGAGAGAGAGAGAGAGAGAAATGACATAAGAAAAGCAAAGACCGAATCCCACCAAAGCCATCCTCCCTTCATATCCTCCGTCCTCCCCCTCCTCTCCTCCCTCCTACCCATCCCTCCAATCACCTAGAATACAGAAGAAGACAGAAAGCACACAGCCATAAAGAATACATCATACCGTAATTGATCTGGTAGAGTGATTCACATTTAGATTATGAAGGGCCTGATACACATCATTCTAAGGAATTTGTGTAGAGTATGATAGCCAATGGATGAAAGATTGTGACCAGAAGAATAGCACAGTGTGTCACTTAAGATAATACCAGCTTCTGTTACAAACTACCCTAAAAATGTACAGTGGCTCAAAATAGTAATTTGTTTCTTGTTCATCTAAATGCAGCCTGAGAATCCCTCATTAGTTGGCAGTTCTCCCAGGTTTGATCCAGGTCCCAGGTTCTTTCCACTCTATGGCTCCATGGTCGACTCCATGTGGCTTGAAAAGTTGCATTGTTTGTCTTCATTAAGCTAGAGAAAGGGAGAAGAGCAAATAAGGTCATGAATGGGAGGTTTTTATGGATCAGACCTAGAAATGGTAGTCAGTACTTCTGTTTTCTAGACTCAATCATAGGTCTAGACGTATCTGTAAGAAAGGCTTAGAAAATGTGGTCTGTGTTCCTTGGAAGAAGGAAAAAAATATGAAGCTAGGTAGTCTGTGCCACAAACAGTCAGATTTAGTATTTAGAAAGCATACTCTGGTGGCAGTGTTACTGCTGGATTGGAATGGGGATTACTAAGGGTAGGCTGTTGTAATAGTTTAGATGAGACATAATGGCATTTGCAGCCTGGGTAAAATGGGAATATTGTAGAAGCAGGATTGGGTAGCTGAGATTTTGGAGGTGGGGAGGTTGTTGACATGATCAACTAGGTGGATGGTGCATTCTCATATTTCATGTTAATAACGCCTAGCCACAAGTAAAAGTTTGATTTCTTAGACTTATGATTATTGAGTGCTTAATTGATTGGTGCCCTTTGCTAAGAACTATAAATAACTACGGATAGAATGGTCCAGTCAGGACACAAAGGAAGGAGTGTTCAGGAAAATGTAAAAGAGGAAGCCCTTGAGCTTGTCTTGGAATTAGAGTGCAGGTGACAACACAAACCAAAGATGAAAGATAAGGGAAGAAAGGTCTTTCCAGTACAGAGACAAAGAAGGAAAAATGACAAATGAGTAGGCAGAAGGTGAAGTATAATGCTCAGCCTTTTACAGATGCTCAGAAATGTTGGATTCTACCCCTGTACACATTTTCATAGTCCTTGCTAGTGTGTTTAGTTTACTTCTCTCCAACTTCAGATATCAAAGTAATTAACAGAGGTGGTAAAATAATGATTTTTCCATCAGTAGTTGAAGGCTCTGCTTGTCCCTGCTGGTGACCTCACTTTTCATTCCCCAAGGCTACAAAGTCATTTGCAGGTATATGTGGTTGCTTTAAATTACAGTTGCAAACCATCCCTGATATAAGCCATCTGAGTCCCAATTTCTGTTCAAAGTAAGATGCCTAATTGAAATAGTAGTGTCACCAAATACCATCTTGAATTCAAAATCCGATTAAGGCAACAAATAAAGTTTTATGTGATGTGAATCATCAATGGTTTGAATTGGTAGCAGAAGTATATTTCTTAAAAGCTAACAACCATATTTTCTTAGCAAAATTTACTGTTTGAAGTATGTAAGTACACTTTGGTCCTTGAAGGTGATAATTTTAACCTGAAATATTTCAGAATAGGATAATAAGTTAAGAAATGAGCACTTGGACAAGGAATTTGAAAATGTAATTTTTTATTGGAATTTTTCTATACTCATTTGTGTGTTTTTGAATAAAATAAATATCTTTGTGATTTAGACTTTTTGGTTTAATTTTCTATGAGCTCAGTTCCTAATCCACCTGAGCAGAATTGATACTCTTTGATGTTTGCCTGCTAATAAATACTTACATTAACAAAAGTAGAGTAGGGTGACTATTTGATATCAGACAAACTCAAGTTCAGTTCCCAAGCTTGCCACTTACTAACAAGGTGGCCTTTCTGAACCTTGGTTTCTTCATCCATGTCTTAGTCCATCCAGGTTGCTACAACACAATTCCATATACTGTATGGCTTATAAACAACAGAAATTTATTTCTCACAGTTTCAGAGACTGAGAAGTCCAAGATCAATTTAACTGCAGAACCGTTGTCTGGTGAGAACCCACTTCCTGATTCATAGACAGCCATCTTTGTACTGTGTCCTTACATGGTAGAAGGAACAAAGGAGCTCTGTGGAATCTCTTTTTAAGGGCATTAATCCCATTCATGAAGGCTCCTCATGACCTAAGCACCTCCCAAAGGCCCCACTTACTCATACTGGCACATTGGGGATTAGGTTTCAACACATGAATTTTGGCGGGACACAAACATTCCTTCCATAGCAGTCTGTAAATAACAACCACCCTCTTGCAGGACTTTTTTGAGAGAGTGTATTGTAGAAATCAACTAAGAGGTCTTTAAAGATTGGAAATTTCTATCACCACTGATACTGTTGCCTGCCTCTTTCAACTAGAGTCATTCTTTTTGGGTGGGGGAAAGTATGTTTGGAACTGTCCTGCATATAACACTGTTTAAAAAATTGAAGTATAGTTGATTTACAATGTGTTAATTTTTGCTATACCACAAAGTGATTCAGTGCATATAACACTTGTAAAACTTTTCCCCCATTGCACCAAGATTTTATGTACAACTCCAGTGTATACAATAGGTACAAGTAAAAGTAAGGGCCTCAAACCTTCAACTTCCATCCTAGTCCCCAAGACGTATTCCTGATACACAATTCAAAAACCATTCCCTCAGTGGCACACATTTAAAAGGACTGGGGAAACCTAAAACATAAACAATTGCAAGATGATTAAGAAAACAATGTGTAGTTTCCGGTAGACCCCTATTTGATCTAAATATTTATTCTATAGTTGGTATGATAAAATCACTAGAGTAGGGACCTACAAGAAAATTGTGCACTATGCCTACTGACCTTATTATTTCAAAAATAAACAAACGGAAATAGATGTTCTTTGAATAGAGAAGTACAAACTTTTCATGGTTTCCTGTCTTTCATACAGTTTTGCCAAGGAGGTTAGCTACAACCTGTGCCCACAATTATTAGAGGAAGGGACTAATTCCCTCAGATAATGCAACACTACTACTAGGCCAAATGACTTTTTAAAAAATGTGAATATAAGCAATAACCCTTCCTTAAGACACTTTGTTACAATCCATCCAGAAAATGACTATAAAATACTGATTGTTAGCATGAGATTCTGTACAGCCATTTTCCAGAAAACTGTTTTTAATAAATATGTAGATTTTCAGTATATTCAGTGATCCAAGGTGCCCCCAATGTGAATTGTTACTCCCTGGGTTGGAATATTTCTGTATAGTGTACAATCTCCATACTGTTATACAGTGGCCTTGTCAATATCCACATTTTTTAATGAAGATGATCTGTTTAGGTAATTTAAAATGGCAGCTAATTAAAAATATAATTTTCACTTAAAATTTTTACAGAGTCTTTAGGAATTGTGTTCAGATACAGTATTAAAACCACGATTCTTGAATTTCAACGGCTTCTCTGTAGATAGGTAAAATAACAGAAATTCAGCTGTCAACAAAATTATAAACAGATTAGGTGCTATCTGTGAATTTAAATGTAAAAT
The DNA here is from genome assembly GCF_016906955.1 of Phacochoerus africanus. NCBI lineage: Eukaryota > Metazoa > Chordata > Mammalia > Artiodactyla > Suidae > Phacochoerus > Phacochoerus africanus. The sequence continues at coordinate 106,392,823 of NC_062560.1, read as the reverse complement.
TTGTAATACTCTTCCTGGAGGTGATTGAGTTGAATATAATTTACTGACATTGACAGATGAAACTCCTTCTTTTACGTTTTTATGACTTCAAATATATTGCAAATATAAATACATCTCCCTGACCTGTAAGCTGAAGTACCTTTAGAATATTGAAAGACCTGGGCAACATTTCTTTCAGTCCTTAACAGCAAATTGTTCACAAAAGTTCCACTCATTAGAACAAAAGTAGTTTACAGGTTAAGAGAACAATTAAATAATCCTGACAGTGAACTCCGTTTTGTGAAATGAACTCACTGAGTAATAAAAACCAAACCACAGAGAGTACAACAGGGGCCAGCATACTATGGCCTGTGGGCCAAATCCAGCCTACCACCTGTTTTTGTAAATGAAGCTTCATTGGATCTCAGCCATGCCCATTCATTATGTATTGTATTGGTTGCTTTGGAGAGTGGAATACTTGGGTGGAGACCATATGACCAGAAAAGCCCAAAATATTTACTATCTGGTCCTTCACAGAAAACATTTGCTGACTTAAACAGTATTACTTCAGGTAAATATTAAATTCTGATTTAATATCTCAATATTTCAATATTAAATTATATAGTTGTGTGAGCAAATTCATAAATATAGGGAAGAATATTCTATACCACTTTGAATGTTATTAGACAAGGTATTAGAAATTAAATACAGCATTTTAACCTCCATGTGGTACAACTTTTGTGCACCCGACTAATTGCAACACTGATGTCAAGCTATTCCACAGAGGGAGCTATTGTAACAGAAAGGCAGTTTTGAGAAGAAGCAGAAAGTCAGTTCTGGAAGCATCAGGAAGACTGGGGGAAATGTTAAGGAGGAATGGTTTTCAGACTTTGTTTGCAGAACCCTTTCTTCAAACAAAATATCAAGTAGAAGCTCAAGATATGAAAAACACAAAAGTGAATGTGATGATGAAGCTGAGGAGGATGACTGTTAAAGTTCTACTTGCGTGGATCCTTCCCCTCTTTCCAAGGAGTGGAACTGGGTATTTTCAGTGAGCAGTGTCTCACGGAGTGTGAATCAGAAAGGTTACTCAAAGAAAGAGGATGGATCTTACAGCCCCTCTAATTTCCAGCATGTCCTGATAGGTTTCTTCCGCTCGGTTGCTATCTCCCACTTAGTTTGTCCTTTGTTTTCCTGTTATGAAATACTTGTGACATGCTGAGTAAAGTCGTGTTTAATATTTACTCATCAAAGTTTGTAAAACTTTAAACCTAGCAAGTTCATACATAAACAGAGATATGGTGTGGAATGATTTTCAGCCCGTGTTCATGGAAAAAGTTTATTACTTCTTTGAAAGAAACAGTATTTCTTGACATTCTGTTTGTGATATTAATATGTTTATCTATGTTTAATTGATTAAATCATCACAAGAATGAATAGTAATGGATGTGGCTTACTGAGCACTATGTGCCAGACACTATTCTCAATACTTTCTGAGGATTAATTCATTAATCTTTACAAAATCCCTATGACATAGAATCTATTATTATCTTCATTTGAAATTGAAGAAACTGAAGCACAGAAGAGCTAAGTAACTTACTCAAGTTACCTGGCAAGTGAGCACAGAGCTGGGATTAGGCCTCTGAACTCAGTCTGACTATATATAGCATGCTTTTTCTCATACTCTCATCACTACCTTTTAATTGTTATCATTCTCTGCCCTCTATTGAATTGATTTTATTCTTTTTCTCCCTCTATTGATAATTATCCATTTTAATTCCATTATTTTAGTAGATACGTTTCATTTTTATTATCCTTATTTGCCTAGTAGTATGAAATTAGTTTCTCTACCCTTTTCATAAATAATAGAACACTTTAATTTGTATCATCCCCTCTTCACTTACCTGTAATTATTATCTAGCTTTTTGTACTACTTTTCTTAACACACCAAAATTATTTATCATAGTATTTTCCATATTCAGTGTTCATTTAGATTTACCCATGTGTTTACCAGTTACTTTACTCACCACTCCTTGTAGCTCACTCCTTTTTTCTAGACTCAGTTTTATGCTTCCTTAAGTGCATCCTGTAATAGTGCTTTCAGCGAGGGTCTGTTGGTGGTAAATTCTGAAATGAAGATATTGTCTTCATTTCAGCATCAGTCTTGACTAACAAATTCACTAGATATAGAATCCAACATTGACGGTTTTCTCTGATCATTTTGAAAATACTGCTTCGTCAACTATCGGGATCATTCCTGGTATAAGTAATATAATATCCAAAATTATGGCTTAAACAACAAAGACAAGACTTCCTTCTCAAAACAAGCAGTCCAGAGTCAGGCAATGTCAGCACTAATTAACTGATCAGCTCAATGTATCAGAACTCTTGATCAACTTATCTGTGACTCTTTTGGCTTGTCTCTTATAATTGCTAAATGGCAAACAGCTCCAAACATCGTGTCCTCAAAATGACAATGTCCAAAGCCTGAAAAGAAGAGCAATGTCTCTCTCTCTGTTAGATAGGATAATCTTTCCTAGAAGCCTCCTCTTTCAGACTTCCTCTCAGCCAGAACTGGCCTGACAGTCCACCCTGTAATCCAGTCACTGGTAAAGGAGAATGAAATACACTGATTTGCTTAAACCAGTAATGGAGGTCAGAGTGGGGCACACCTTTCATACCTGAACAAATAAGGGTTCTGTTAGAAATGCAGAAGAGGTAAATGTCTATTCAATAAGCAGACAGCAGTGCTTGCCACATATTATTTTACAGCTCCTATGGTGTAACTGAAAAATCATGTGTCAAGTCAATTAAGTATAGTAGTTCCATTGTAGGTTATCTCTATCAAGTTCTTTTAAGATTTTCTCTTTCTCTTTGATGCTGTGCTAACTCACATCATTTAAGAAGTAGATGCCAAGATGGGATTAGATGGGCGAGAGTTTTTGGTAAGATTCTTTGAAGGATAAAGGAGGGCAGAAGACAGGGAGGATCTTCAAAACAAGATGCAAGGTCTGTCCTGTAGGAGAGGAAAATTTAAGTTGGAAGAATTTCAGACTACAGTGTGGATCCAAGAAAATTTTGGCCAGTCTGATGGAGAGTCCTAGAACCAAAGCTGCAATTAAAGGAGTTCCACATCTTGCAGGAATGGCCTGCATTACTACCTCAACCTCATTCAGTCATTTGCTAAGATGTAAGCCCATAGGAAGTCTGGCCTCAGCATGAACCTCGTACTGGATTCAGAAGGGCTGGAACTGGGGATGTTAGTCAGTTATACACTGATAGCAGATTTGTGTAGTGCATTTTCATGGCTGCCTTGGATGTTCTTTAGGTGTGGATTTACTTTTATTTATCCTGCTTGGGGGTTGTGCTTCCTGAATCTGAGAATTTGACAGATTCTGAGATTCTTTAATTAGTCTTAGGAAATTCTCAGCCATCAATCTTTCTTCCAGTTCCCTTTTTTTTTTTTTTTTTGTCTTTTTCAAGGGCCTTGCTCAGTGGGTTAAGGATCCAGTGTTGCCATGAGCTGTGGTATAGGTTGCAGACATGGCTTGGATCCTGTGTTGTTGTGGTTGTGGTGTAGGCTGGCAGCTACAGCTCCAATTTGACACCTAGCCTGGAAACCTCCATATGCCGCGAGTTCGGCCCTAAGAAGCAAAAAAAAAAAAAAAAAAAGAAAAAAAGAAAAGAAAAAGAAAGAAAGAAAATCGTGATATTAGAAAAAAAAATCTCGATGCATCTGACTTCAGAGAAAACTGTAGTGCTTGTGGGGCAACTAGGAGAGGTCTCAGACATGCTATGTAAAAAGATGATGGAAAATATTTTGATCAAGTTTCCCATTACATCACTAAAAAAGCAGAGGTCTTTTTTAGAGAGAGTATTAGAAAGGCACATTGCTCCTTTTTTAGCATAGGCCATTCTTTCAAGAAAATTGCTTTTAATGTTATTTGTTTTCTATCATCTAGTAAAAAACAGTGAAGAAATAAGCCTATTGTGACCCACCTGGCTAGTTGGGTAAGTTATAAAGTTTAATTTTGTCAATAAAGACTTACTTTTCTTAAGGAGATTTGTGTTCCTGAATCGTGTAAAAGCTGGATGAAAAGAAATCAGCTGCTAGATTATTACCACAGATGCAAGGTCCCATCTAATGGCAAATGCAACCTCGGGTCCTTACAATTTACAAAAATAAAAACAGACTCATTTTTTTGATGTAATTAACAGAGAATTACATATATTGGCCTTTCCATATCAGCTTTTTAATAAAAATCTTCTTTATACTCTGTTATAGTATTGTTTTAAAGTTACTAGAAAGGAGATTTAAAATTATTGTCTACCACATAAAACCATTCAAAATTAGAGACTGGCTTTTTAAAATGTTTACAACTTTTAAATGCCATTTCAGAGACAGATTTTTGTTTAATATAGCAAAGTCTCATAATTTTAAAACATATTGACAGGTTTGAGTTAACATTTACCCTAAAATATCCCATTAAAAGGGCACTATGAAGATTGTAGAGAGTTTGTTTCACCTTCTTAAGAGCATAAACTATTTTAAGCACATTTTAAAAACAATAATAAGAATACAGTAGCCATTTTTATAGTTTTTCTTTAAATCAGCCACCCTAAGGGCCTCTATAGAACATTAGTAGTGGCAACTTTTATGCAGTACATGTGAAAGTAAACATCATGTATTTATATTCTAATTATGATTTGAACTTAACTGTGCAAAGTGACTCTCTGAATTAGGCTGAATTAATAGAATTGAAAAGTATTTCTACCCATTTTCTTAAATGTAAATATTTTATAAACTGAGGGAAAGCACAGTTTCTTTTTTTTTCAGCTGTTTTCTTAAAGAATCATTACATTTTCATGACTCACATCTTTGGATTCTGTTTTTACTTACAATTCCAAATCAAGCGCTCAAGTCTCTTCTTTATTTCAAGCAATCTTTTGTCCCATTCATTTTGAAGATGTAGTCAGAGACGGGGGGTGAGTGGATAATATTCAATCCAAACAACATGACTACACATAATTTAAAGCATTCACTGCATTTTAAACTGACATTTAAGGATTGCTCTGGACTAATTTATCCTGCCCTCTTCAGCCTACATATTTCTTCTGTGCATAATTCCTTCTTGAAGTTAATGGGAATTTGGCATGTGACATGAGTACGTGTTTCATGAAATGGGAATCTGGGACCTGTCATTTAGTAAGAATTCTGCTTCTACCTTAATTGGTCTGTCTCCCTAATGTCTTTCACGATACTATAGCAGTGCAGGCAGGCTTTCTATTCCAATGTGAGATGAAGCTATTTTAAAATGCAAGGTATATGTAGGTTACCATGAGCAGAAGACCAAGTAGTATGATCTACTGGACTGGCGATAGAAGGATTTTGAAATGTTATGCTTACTGAGCATAACATAAAAGTAAAACTTTCCATGTGCTGCATTAAAAACATTTTCATTGTAACACATATTTTCACTTACCCATACCAGCAAACCCTGGAAAACATCTTAATTATGCAATGAGCTTTAGGACTAGGACTTTAAGTCAAAGGAAAAGTAATAACTTTTCTAGTTTTTCTTCAGTGCTGTGCACACCGTCCTGAGTTTAGCCTTTACGTTGATACATACAATTTTTGTATTTTCCATCATGCAGATAAGCACTTCTTATAGGCAGAGTAAAATAATTTTTAGTATCTAAAACATTTTCAATTAGGTATTAGTAATTTGACCATCACAGTGAATAAACTATAATATCCATGCAAGAGAATACTATGAAGCTTAAAAGAAAAAACACAGCAAGGAATATTTCTATGCACTATTATGGGATTGATCTCAAGATTATTTTTCAGTGATAAAAAGCAAGGGGTTTCAGTGAAAAAAAGCAGGGATTGAAGGAAGAATGGGATAAAGAGAGAAGTAAGAGAAAATGAAACTTCTCAGTGTATATATCTCTATATACTATATGCAGGATTGTTTTTTTTTGTTTTTTGTTTTTTGTTTTTTTTTAGTTTTAAACATGTTAATTTAATAGGATAGGGAGAAAAAGAATTTACCAGTGACAATGCATAAAAGACCTTTTAACTCTCCAGGAATATGTAACTTTACTTATTGGATCTAGATTTTTTTTCTTGGCTGCCACTAATTATATGACTAGCTATACAACCTTAAGCAACTCACTTAACTCATCTGGACTTTAGTATTGTAAAATAAGGAACTTTGAAGAGATGATTTCCAAGGTCCCTTCCAGCTCTAACAGTCTATGAAACACAAACAAGTGACAGCATAATATGGGTGTATATATGTCAACTTCTTAAGGACTGGAATTGTATCTGATTGATAAGAATATTTAGTACTCCTCTAGAGTTTTCTGTTTGGGCTAATTTTTTCTCCAAAAAAAAGTAGCAGTTAGGAGTTCCCGTCGTGGCGCAGTGGTTAACGAATCCGACTACGAACCATGAGGTTGCGGGTTCGATCCCTGGCCTTGCCCAGTGAGTTGGGGATCCGGCGTTGCTGTGAGCCGTGGTGTAGGTTGCAGACGTGGCTCAGATCCCGCGTTGCTGTGGCTGCGGTGTAGGCCGGAGGCTGCAGCTCCGATTCGACCCCTAGCCCGGCAACCTCCATATGCCATGGGAGCGGCCCAAGAAATGGCAAAAAAAAAAAAAAAAAAAGTAACAGTTAAAGGGAGTTTTCTTACTCTACCAGATGGGTACCTATGTATAAAATTACATAGGTAATTTTGTAAGTAGATGTAAATTACCTTTTGAAAACCCAAATTTACTGCTATGTTAAAGAGAATTTCTTTTAACTCTGGGTAAAAACTTTATACACATAATTTTTTTAAGATACTATAAATGTGCTAATACAGATGAACTCAAAACATTGACTTTAATTGCTAATCAGTATTTTGATAAGCTTCTGAGTCTTTATTAAATATGTGTTCATGTTTGATATCCATTCTGTTTAAGCTTCAATTATTTAATTACAGGTCTTGATACGAAACTAATCATGCATATATCCATACGAAGCTTGCATACTGACGGGATAAAATCATTAAACAGTCATTACTGTAAACTGACGTTGGCCTGAAATTTTTGCAGTTAACGGGGGAGTTGATGCTTGATGAACAATCCAATTAAAACTGGCAACAAAAGACCTAAAATGTCAGCCAAATTGCTTTTTAATAGTCAATGCAGCCGTCACAAAACATAAACATTACAGTCCCCATAGAAGCATAAAGCTTCATGGTGAAACAATTCCAGAAAATGAATAATAATTACAGCATCTTGAGGATTCTTTTAATAGATGTGCACTCATTAAAAATATTTTGTTGGTTAGAATCAGATGATAAAGTATGTTTTGCTGAATACTTCCTTATATTTACTATAGTAATGGTTTAACTTAATATTAGGTATAATTTCTATTATTATCCCAAAAAGTTATTTAAAAGGCATTTCACTCACCTAGAAGACAAGGTTCTGAAAAAATACACAATATGACCTGGTAACATCTCAAAATATAAAACAATAATGAACTTTCAGTTACATTGAAGTTCAGATGAAAAGGCAGGGAAGCCAATTTTGATTTCACAAGTAACCTAAAAACAATAGCCAACATTTAGACTCTTGAGGCTCTGGGTATACAATCCTGAATATGTGAATGGTTTAATCATCTAGATGTTTCCTACTATCCAGTGTTTGATTTTTAGTTAATAAGATAACAAATCGGAATATTTTATTGAATTTTTTACCTGTGGTTCAGATGTTTTACACATGGAGGCCAAAGTGTTAGATTGCTCTGAAAGACTGACTTGTATAAGACTAACGGGCTACCTGCTGCGCTAACGAGGCACCTAAGATTGTCTTGTTATGTTATGAGTCATCCAACTTCTTTCTCTGTCATTACTGCCATGTTTTTTACTAAGGAAAGACAGAAATTGCGAGATTTTTACTTTTGTTGCATTATAACACAGGAGAAAATATTAAATGGCTCCTAGGGGAAATGTTTCAAACATCAGGGCTTTAAGAATATATTCCTTTATTTTCCAATAAACATTTGCTGAACACTTATTATGTGTCAACACAGTGTTGACCACTCTGAGAGTCTGGCGCTGAGTAAGGTTTGGATACCATCCTAAGCCTTCTATTGAGTTGCATGTTAAAGATATAACCAATCAGTTGTTATACAATGGAGAAATGTGTGAAGAATTTGATCAGGAAAATAAAAAAATACTTGTCTCAAATTCACAGTGAGTTAGGAATCCTTAGACTACCATATATTTTTGGAAAATATTTTGTAGCATAGATATACACAGAAGAGCCCTCAAACAGATGGTGTCCTAATACATTTACGTATTAGAATATCTGTCAATTAAATATTGCCTTCCTCTACAATCATAGAGTGTAATTTTATGTGCTATGAAGGGTAAATTGGCATTCACACTTCTCCAGCTGTGGTTTCTCTGTTTTATCTTTTGAGGAAGTTAGTGCTGTATTTTCAGAACAACAATTAAAAAAAAAAAATCCCTCAAAGGAGTGATAGACACATTGGGACTTCAAACTCTATTAGCTGAAATAGTGAGGAGAAAACCCTATAGGAATATAAATGAATCTTTAATGGTACCCTATCACAAAATATTAAATGACCCAACTATCCATAAAAAATTGCTTATCTTTTTTTTCTTAATACAATGGTGGCTAAAATATGGAGAGAAAATTCTAACATGTAGGCTATATCTTTAAACCATCATCTCAGCCTCTGGGAAAATAAAAATGCCTTGGTCTATATCTTGCACATAATCAGATAAAATGGCATCAGCAATTTGATTCACTGTTAGCTTGAGCAGATCAAGTTAGCCAGCTCTTTTGCTAATGAATGGACCACAGAATAATAGATATAAATATAATTTTCTGCCCCTGAATTAATATTTTAATATTCAGACATTTAGAAAAGAACAATTGGAGTTCCCTTGTGGCACATCAGATTAAGGATCCAGTGTTGTCACTTCAGCGCAATCTCAATCCCTGGCCCAGGAACTTCCACATGTCTCAGGTACAGCAAGAGAGAGAGAAAGAGAAAGAAAGAAGGAAAGAAAGAAAGAAAGAAAAAAACAATGAAGTTCTTTTTTCAGTGTGAAAGAATAGATGATAGATTAAAATTCTGATGACCTCATGTAAATTGCTTCATGTTTTGCATTTGCCGATGTCCATTAAACCTAAATAATGTATCTCATATATTAGCAAGGAATCGGGTATTTGCTCTGTCCTAGGCATTGTTTTGGGGACCAAAGATTTAAGGATGAATAAGACATAGACTTCATCTTAAGCACCTCACTGCCTAGCTGAAGAAACTCTCACAAAGAAATAATTATAATCATGTTGTGAAATCTCTGAGAGATAACTTTAGTGAATTATGTGAGAACACAGGAAAGAGAAGGAATGAAGGCATCGTAGAGAAGATAACATTGCCTAGAAGACTTGTATTCATCCTTTAAGGCCCAGCTTCATTGAGGAAAGTAGGAGACAATCGCATCAAAGCAAAGGAACCATGTACACAACTGTGAAGACAGAAAGGTGCATGGCCTATGTGAAGTGGAGGGGTAGGAGATAAAGCTCCTGGCACTTATATGCTCTACTAAGGATTTTGTACTATATCTTATGGGCAATCGAGAGCCACTGTATTAATCATAATTAAGAAAACAGTTGCAGGTTCATTCATTTTGATTATTCATTGATAATACATATATGTAATTAAATAAGTTGTTAATAAATTCCAGATATCAGATATCCTTATTTTGATAGGAATCAAATATTTGAATTCCAGGGTGTTGCCTATACTAAGTGTTTCCTACATTCCCCTGAATATATTTAGTGAGGTAAAGATTTTCTAAGATGATTTCTTATGAAATCATGATTACCATTTTTTCCCATAAAAGCTTGAATAAAGCTAGTATCATGCCTATATAGAAACCCTCATTTTTAGATATAATATTCAAGTAGAACTCTTAAAAGCATTCAAACAATAAAATTACCCTATATAATTAAGACTTAACTGAAGGATTGCCAGAATATTTTTATTATCCGCATTGTTTTAATGTTAAAACCAATAACATGGAGACTTTTGGCATCATAAATTACTTTTAAGCAACTTAATGATTTAATGGGTGACATGGTATATAGATCAGTGACTTTCAATTTATTTTTCTCAGAATTTCTCACAGAACTATATTTTACATTATCATAGACAAAACTGAAACAAAATTTCATTAAACAGGAGTTCCCGTCGTGGCACAGTGGTTAACAAATCCGACTAGGAACAGTGAGGTTGCGGGTTTGATCCCTGGCCTTGCTCAGTGGGTTAACGATCCGGCGTGGCCGTGAGCTGTGGTGTAGGTTGCAGACGCGGCTCGGATCCGGCGTTGCTGTGGCTCTGGAGTAGGCTGGTGGCTGCAGCTCCGATTGGACCCCTAGCCTGGGAACCTCCATATGCCGCGGGAGCAGCCCTAGAAAAGGCAAAAAGACAAAAAAATTTAAAAAAAAAGTTTCATGAAACACTTCTTACCTTTACTAAACAAATTCTTACCTTCAGTAAAAAACGAAATAATAGAACTGATGCTCAGTGATGTATTCTGTTCTCTTTCATCCTTTAAACGCTGATGAAAGTCGGTCTCACAACCCATCAATTGGTCATTAGCCAGAAGTTTGAAAAACACTCTCATAGATAGAATAGCTGAAGGAAAACTGGATCTGAAATCAAAAGAATACTGGATTAGAAGGTGAAAGACTCGAGTTCTCTTACTAGTTTCTCCTCACTTCTTACTATCTCTATAACCTTGGCAAAGTCAGTTAACTTTTCCATTTTTTGATAGATGAAGTGGGGGTGATGATGCCTTCCATGTCTCTCTCACAGACTGCTGTTGTAAGGAACAAATGAAATAATGTATTTCAAAGTGCTTTGCAAACCATAAAACACTATGTAGGTGTAAGGAGGTGATATCCATAAAATGAGACTATACTTCATTGTTATGTATTTCATGTAACGTTGGTGAACCTTTTAATCCTTCAAATTCATTCTGGAAAAATAATTTCCTTGAGGGTATCTAGTCACACCAGATATATATGAAAATAAGATTGGCAAAGTGTTTCCCATTCTGAATAAGAGACAACAGTGACATTAGTTCAAGTACAGTTTACATATCTGGCCTCTCAGAAGAGAACCTGATACAGATCACCGCCCCTTAAACTAAGATGCTTGTTAAAATAATGGAGGAATGCATGGCTTTGTATTATGTAATTTGCTTATATAACACAACTTTTATGATACATTGTGCTGCTGTTAAAGTTAGCCTTTGGCAAAAATATGTCATAAGCACGTTTACAGAACTCTAATAGGAAGAAATCTATAACAGTGAGGAGAGAGACAGGCAAGCCATTCATTTGAAAAAGCAATGTTTAGTAAAATATTATTATGGCCTACCTCTGTTAAGTTCTTGCCTTGCTGAAAGTGACCTAAAATTCAATATGATTTGATGACCAGTTATCCAGTTTTCTCCTTCCTTCCAGCAAGCATTTATTGAGCACTGATATGTGCCACACTGCAGGTGGTGATAGAGTCATGAGAAAAAAGGAGCCATGGTCACTGCCTTTGAAATAATTTGTGCCCTGTTAGGGAAGGTAAGACAAGTTTTTTATAATACAAGGCACAATATTAGGCTGTTTTGGTTGCATGACATACATAGACTTGCTCAGAGTAGCTTAGGTGATAAGGATTTATTGTAAGCATGCTTACGCAAAGATTGAAAATGAATCCAGCTCTCAAAACCCTAGCAGTACAAGTTTCTGAATCTTCACCTAGGGTTCTACTATTTCTATGATGCAGTGATTAGCCTCATGTCTGCTTTTTTTCTGTGACCATCTGCTTCTCTTCCCGCTACCACCCAGCTTCACGTGTCTTAGGAGGTGCTGAGAGCATAAGAGGAATTCAGTGCTATTGAAGGTCAGAAGAGAAAGATATTGTTTCTTTGTTTAGATTTAAAGGAGTGCTTAATGAGAGGAATGACATTGGTAATGGGCCTCTGAGGAGTGGGGTGTAGACAGAATATGGGATGAAAGGACATTCAGATTGGAAAGTCAAGTTTGAAAATAAAGATTCAGAGATGTAAAGTGCTAATTGTGTCTGTTGAATGACAAACATTGTGATTTGGTTGGAGAAAGGGAAGTATGGGAAGACTGCAACAAAATCATGCCCTTTTAACTGCCCAAATATTTTATTAAATTTTTTATTGAAATGTAATGTATACAATTTGTATATACATATTAAACATATAATTATGATATAGAGTAACCTATAAAATGGTTATAAAATTAGTTTTCTAATGCAAGAAATAGTTCACATAATGCATTTTCAGACAATGTCTTCTACTGGTCTTTTTTTCTCTTTATTTTGCAGAAACTGGAACACATTTGTTGCTCCATAGACAAGCTTATCTAGTGAGGCATGGCACTAGACAGTGTGTGAATTGATAAAATAAGAAATTCCCTGTTTTTAGAATTCACCATTTAGTTGAGGGACAAGACAAACAAGCCAAACACAGACATAATGGTACTAGAGGAAGATACTTTTAGACAGCTGTCACCAAGTGCTTGCATAATCCCTGACCACTATACACAGATACTACTACCCAACTCCCTTATTAGCTTTCTTGTCCCCTTACCCATTATCAGTTTCTTTACTCCTCTGAAGTATACTTCAACAGCACAAAGAGACACCTAATTTGTTCTCAAGATGAAATACCTAGTCCTGAGTTTAAAGGCTAACTACCAGTTGCTGCCCACCCTCATACTCATCTATGTTTAGTTGCCATATGTACTTAGCCATGCTTTGCTCTCTGGAGTCTCAAATTTATTTGTCATTGGAAAGTATTGTCTTTTGAGGATTTCAGAATTTTAATAGAAGGCAGAAGACCAAACAATGAATCACTGATAAAATCTGATTTCCTTTGATAAAGTAACATGAATAAGGGCTTAAAACATAAATTACTTGATAAATATTGGGTCAAAGCTTAACAAAACCCTGCAAATAAGAGTTATGTGTCAAATAGTGGAGATGTACCAGCAAAAGTCTTTTATTTTTCTTACTAATTCTCCGGGAAATAGAGGCGGAGGTGACCTGATTAAATAAGATTCAACAAAGTCTTAGTCTGTTCCAGGACAGAAAGGTATCTTCTTGTTTCTTTTGAATGCCTTCCAGAAAGACAAGGCCACATCCAAATATATTTCAAGTTAATTTCAAACCCAAGAGATATCTCTATGTCTATTACCTAATTCAACTATTGCCATAGCACTTATCACCTTGTAAAGCACACATATAAATGGATCTAGAAAGAAACAGGGACATGTCCTCACATGAAATATTTGTGCAGTGATTTTATGTGTATAATGATGGGGCACCTAGGCAGTTAGTAATGGTAGCCCTACTGAGAATAGTAGACAGGATCCTAGAGAGACAAAGAACCTCATATCTCACCACTTTTTCAGATTGACTCTAAGCTTTTGAAGATGTGTATGTGTTTATGTGTGTCTGCACAGTAGAATTTAGCTTTTTCATGTAACATGAAGATTTAACATGTAATTTTGTTTTATTGAACTTTATAAAATCTTGGATTAAAATGTTTTATGAGGTATTAAAACAAAATACCATTCATTATAAAATATAATAGATTCATGGAAAATACTTTGCAACAAGAAAATATTCTAAGACAGATAGACTTGGCACTTGAAAAATGTGACTAAAACTAGTCTTATAGTATGATTTAATTGCTCTAGCCCCCAACCCATCACACTGAGCTTTTTGAGAGCAGTATCATTCACTTTCACCAATATATATATATTTTTTTTCATCTTTTTGCCTTTTCTAGGGCTGCTCCTGTGGCATATGGAGGTTCCCAGGCTGGGGGTCTAATCGGAGCTGTAGCCTCCGGCCTACACCACAGCCACAGCAACGTGGGATCCGAGCCGCGTCTGCAACCTCCACCACAGCTCACGGCAATGCCGGATCTTTAACCCACTGAGCAAGGGCAGGGACCGAACCCGCAACCTCATGGTTCCTAGTCAGCTTCGTTAACCACTGCGCCACGACGGGAACTCCGACCAATATATCTTGTGCATCAAACATGCCTAATGTTTAATAAGTAGTCTATAAATGCTTATTTAGAGAAATAAACAGTCAATTTGGGGTAGGTGAAACATTAAATCAGCATTAATATGTCTATAGTTTTTGTTCCATCTTTTATTTCATTATTTGCCTCTGCATCTTGTCATTCCCATGTCATTCACTAAGCCATCAACAAATTCCAATCCTTTTCCCTAGGGCCATTTCACCTCCTTATCACAGAACTTTTCTGTGAAACCTTATAGACTAGTTTGTTCTCTCTCCCTCTCTCTGTGTTCTTTTTTTTTTTTAACTCTATAACTCTTTACTATTGTCTGTTCATTAAGTCAGTTATGTTCATATGTATGTGCGTCCCCTCCCCCTGTGTTAGTTGTATTACCTTATCTGATGCCCGCCCATTGTTTCTTGTACTGATATTTCAAGCCAATGCCTATACTAGGGGAAGAGAGAAAGGATTGAATAGCAGATTAACATCAGCAATCTTTGGAATGAGGTTAGTCAGTAAAGGATACACAAATCTTTTTTTCTTCCTTACTCCAACCTATAGTGTGTTTTGGGGAAGACATAAGATGCTGATCATTTGGTATAAAGATAGAAAGTTGATTATGACATGGAGTGATCTTCATCAGAAATGCCACCCCTAGTTGACTGTGTGGTATTGAGCAAAAAACATAAATTTTCCATGCTTCATTTTCCTCATCTTATATTTAAATACATTTATGTATTGCACCAGCAACTGTGTAATCATAATAACTTACCACATCTTATAATGGGAATGATATATAAACAGAATGATGTTTGCACTTCTCTCTGTGTCAGAGAACTAAGAGTAATTAAATACAATAGAAAACCATTTACTTGGAATGTATGAGACCTGATCTGTTCTACATTAATTATATCAGTGTTTAGATATCCTAATTCCAAATGAGCATAACAATTTTTAAAGGGATGTTAGCTCATAAATAATACCATACAGTGTGAGATAGTAAAGTATAGTGAGAAATAATATTTTAAATCAACTGTTTTAAGAAGTATTTAACAATATGGAATGTAAGATAGAGTAGAAAATGAACAAGTTTTAAAAACATGTCTTATGAAATTTTTATTCAGTGTTTATATATTGTTATCCACATCAGTGAAAGTATGCGTTGCTGCTAGGGGCTGAATTGTGCACCATGACCCTCCCAAATTCATATGTTGAAGCCCTGTCCCCTAATGTGATGGTATTTGCAGATAGGTATTTACCTATCCTAATTGAAGATAAGTGATTTACCATCCTAACCGTTTTTAACACCATTTAGTTGTGTTAAGTGTATGCACATGGTTTTGCAATGACACTTTTTCATCTCACAAAATTGAAACTCTATACCCATTGAATAATTCCCCATTTCCACTCTGCCCTTGGAAGCCAACATTCATTTCTCATACTTTGACTACTTTAGGTATAAAATATAAGTAGAATCAGGCAGCATTTTTTTGTTACTGGCTTATTTCATGTATAATATCCTCAAGGTTCATCCATGTTGTAGCATACGTCAGGATTTTCTTCTTTATTGAGGCTGAATAATATTCCTTAGTATGTATATACCACATTTTCTTTTTCAGTTCATCCACTAATAGACATTGACATTGCTTCTACATTTTGGATATTGTGACTAATGCTTCAGTAAGCATGAGTGTGCAAATATTTCTTGAGATCTTATTTTCAATTATTTTGGATGTATACCTATAAGTGGCATTACCAGCTCATATGGTAATTCAGTTTTTAATTTTTTAAAGACTTTCTATACTGATGTGCATAGTGTTACAACATTTTATGTTCTTATCAACAGTTTGCAAAGTTCTAATTTCTTCATATCCTCACCAACACTCATTATTTTATATTTTTTTGATAGTTGCCATCTTAATGGGTATGAGGTGATATCTCATTGTGGTTTTGGTTTGCATTTTCATGATGATTAGTGATGATAAGCATCTTTTTGTATGTTTGTTGGTCATTTATATATCTTCTTTGGATCAATGTCTGTTCAAGACATTTGCCTATTTTAAAATACATTTATTTCTATTGTTGAATTGTAGGAGTTCTTTGCATATTCTGTGTATTAATCTCTGATTAGGTATATGACTTGAAAATATTTTCTCCGATTTCATAGATTGCCTTTTCATTCTGTGGATTGTTTCCTTTGATACACAGAATGAACAATCATTTAAAAAGTCATTTTTAGAAAAAATTATGTTGTTCTGATACTGGTAAAAGTATCATGGGACTCCTGCGTAAACAAACTTGTAATGTTTAGGGCATTAGGTGTTTGTTTTTATTTTTGTTTTTTGCTTTGTTTTTTTAGGGACTCACCTGTGACATATGGAAGTTCCCAGGCTAGGGGTTGAATTGCAGCTGTAGGCCTACACCACAGCCCTGGTGACACCGGATCGGAGTCGCATCTGCGACCTACGCCAAGACTTGCAGCAATGCCAGATTCTTAAGCCACTGAGAAAGGCCAGGGATTGAATCTACATCCTCATGGATGCTAGTCAGGTTCTTAACCAGCTGAGCCACAACTGGAATTCCTGCTTTGTTTTGTTTTAATTGAAGTATAGTTGTTGTACTGTTATATAATTTATAGGTATACAATATAGTGATTCACAATTTTTAGTTATACTCCATTTATAGTTATTATAAAAATTGGTTATATTCCCAGTGTTGTACAATATACTCCTGTAGCTAATTTTATTTTTTCTTTTTAAGGCCACACCTGTGGCATATGTAAGTTCCTGGGCTAGGGGTTGAATCAGAGCTGCAGCTGATGGCCTATGCCACAGCCACAGCAATTCGGGATCCTAGCCACATCTGCAACTGCAGCTTGTGGCAACATGAGATCCTTAACCTATTTAGCAAGGCCATGGATTGAACCTGCATCCTCATGAAGACTAGTTGGGTTCTTAATCCACTGAGCCACAGCAGAAAGTCCTCCTGTAGCTTATTTTATACAAAATAGTTTGTACCTCTTAATCTCCTATCCCTATATTGCCCCTACTCCCTTCTCTCTCCCCTCTGGTAACCACTAGTTTGTTCTCTGTTTCTTTAAGTTTGCTTCTTTTTTATTATATACACTAGTTTGTTGTCTTTTAGATTCCACATAAAAGTGATATCATACAGTATTTGTCTTTGACTTATTTCACTAGGCATAATATCCTCCAAGTCCATCTATGTTGTGCCAAATGGCAAAATTTCCTTTTTTATGGCTGAGTAGTATTCTATTGTGAATATACACCACATCTTCTTTATCCCTTCATCTGTCGATGGACACTTAGTTTGCTTCCAGATTTGGCAATTATAAATAATGCTGGTATAAGCATTTGGGTGCATGTATCTTTGTGAATTAGTGCTTTGGTTTCTTTTCCACTATATACCCAGGAATGGAATTTCTAGGTCATATGATAGTTCTGTTTTTAGGTGGTTTTTTTTTTTTTTTTTTTTTTTTTGAGAAACCTCCATACTGTTTTTCACAGTGGCTGCATATCTTTACATTCTGACTAACAGAGTACAAACGATTCCCTTTTCTCTGCATACTTACTAACATTTGTTATTTGTGGTATTTTTTGTAATAGCCTTTCTGATAGGTGTTTTGATTTTCATTTCCCTAATGATTAGCAATGTTGAACATCTTTTCATGTGTCTGTTGGCCATGTGTGTGTCCTCTTTCAAAAAATGTCTTTTCAGTTCTTCTGCCCATTTTTTAAATTAGGCAGTTTGTCTTTTGAATGTTAAGTTGTATGAGCTGTTTATATATGTTGGATATTAACCCCCTTATTGTTCATATCATTTGCACATATTTTATTGCCTTCAGTAGCTTGTATGAGTCAGTAGGTTGTTTTGTTGATGGTTTCCTTTGCTGTGCAAAATCTTTTAAGTTTAATTAGGTCCCACTTGTTTATTTTTGCTTTTATTTCCTCTGCTGTAGGAGACAGATCCAAAAATATATTGCTGTGATTTATGTCAAAAAGTGTTCGGCCTATGTTTTCCTCTAGGAGTTTTATGGTTTCTGGTCTTATATTTACATCTTTAATCCATTTTAAGCTTATTTTTGTATATAGTATTAGAGAATTTTGTTTTGTTTTTTACATTTCAGGTCTTTCAGATGGAGGTACTATACAAATTACATTAGAATAGTTGTGTTATAAAGAATATAGTAACTGATACATAACAAATTACTAAAATGTAAAATAACATTTAATTCCTTTTTTTCTAAAAAAGAAAAAAAAGCCAGCTCTGATATCCCTAGCATTTTTAGACTTTAGATTTTGGTATATCCATGAAGCCTTACACTATGGGTTTGTATAACATGGACTACAATTAGAAATGTTTTATTGAGTAACAGGTAGTAGTACTATTTCTAGAATTGCTACTTGAATGATCCTAACTTAAGCCATCCTCTTAGATTATCCATGGTTGTAACTCTAACATATATTTCATTAAAGAAAAATCTCAAAATGTTATTCATAATTAAAGGGAATTCAATTTATTTTAATAGCATGTATTTGAAAACAATTTTGTACTCTCCATAAGTAGAGAGATGGTCATCATGAGTGCCAGTTTTTGTATAAGATCAGAATTTATTTTAGAGACAGAATATTTCATTAGTAAATATGGTTAGCTTTTAACATGCAAAAAGAAAAATAACATAAATAAATTGCTCACTTGTCTCATTAAAGCCAGCCCATTAAGCAATCTCTTCTGATATTTTCAGAACCAACTTGGGATAAAACAATATACCAACTAAGTTTAAGACTTAATTAGGATCAAATAAATTATACAGAATGGCAAGTGTGATAGGAGCACCATTGATATGATTTTCTTGAAATACAAGAAGAGACTGCTGAGTGATGGCAAATGAAGTTAAGTCAATGCTGTAATGTCAAGGCTCAGACCAGAATCTTTACTTCTCTAAGCCTCATATTTTCCACCTCTAAATTGAGAACAATACACAACTTTAAAACAATGCAGTTTTTTCAAAAGTAGTAATTACTCATCTCCTCAGAAGATTTTCATTATCCCACATTCTCAACATTTTTTAAATTTCATAACACACTAGTTATGCAAAAAAGGAATTATAATAATAGAGTATAGAGGACCAAAATAATAACTTTAAGAATCGGTAAATTAAGTTGATGATATCTCCCCAGTGAGTGTGTAGACTAACATTATGTTATCATGGCTCCAATACAATTGATTAAAACTGTTAAAAGTCAGTTATTTCACTTGGATTATAAAAAGTCCCTAACTTGATATAGTCTTTCCTCCCTTGTCCCCTCCCCAAATTAGCCATATATTTTAATGACATATCCACAACTGTAGTCTCTATGACAATCAGGCACTGTGTAAATGATTCCATCTGGAAGGCTAGAAGAAGTCTCAACATGCAAGTAGCCATGCCTCTCCCCATCTTGAAGTGCTCTTCCAAGAGAAAAAGGGGATGAGTTCCTCTCTCCTTCTTAGTTAACTGGTACATATCTTAGCAGCAACTAAAGTAAATACATGTCAGCTTTCACTGAATTCTTTTAAAGAAAACTGTTCCCTAATCTAAATTAATAATGATAACGATTAGAATAATAGTTATATTGGTAAATAATATTAACTGAATTTGTAATAACTATCAGGCATGGTGCTAAGGACTTGACATACAATCCTGATGTGATGCCCATGCTTTTTAAATATGCTAAAGACTAATATTAACATGTAATACACTAATAAATATATTTGAATACACTATAAAGTAAGTCACCTACCACAAATTAGGTTACAAAATTGATCAAACATCACTAGCTTATAATGTGGATGTTAGTGCCAATACAACAAAGTTCCTACATATGCATATGTATTTACTATGAAAGCTGTAGCTATGGAACCCTATACTTCTAAGTAGTAGTTGTCATTAGTTTGGTGGTATTTTGGTATATACTATTTTTAAACATCTCTGAATATTCCTGACACTTTTACCATCTATCTACAGCGCCTTCCCTCATGGGGTTTTATGCACTTTGAGGGACTTCTTTGAAAGACAGTTTTGTTTGCAGCTTGGCCCAGTGAATAAAGCATCAGATAATATTCGTGAAGGTCTTTGAGAGATGCAGATGAAAGGTGCTTCCTAAATACAAAGCACTAATGTTGTATTCATGAAAATGTTTTTTCTTCACATCCTTTGCTCTGATGTTAAAGTCCCAAGGTGTTATTGCAATAGATATTTTAGAAAGCATGTATATCCCCAAATCACTTAGAAATATTCTGTCATCTGAAGTAAAAGGGACTGAGAGCATAATAAGAAAGCTAATCAATAGAGAGTATTTGGTGTGGTTGGAGGAAGAGGAAAGGATAGGAGTCAACTGTTCTTATATTGATTCATGATTTCAATAACAGCGTCTTAGAACTGTTGGGAAAAAATTAGAAACCTTTGAACATTGTAAAATATTTCTTAACCATGATGGAGAAGTTTTACATAATCAAATAGCTTGGAATCAGATAGATTTTCTCTTAGGTTACTTACTAGTGTTACTTGAATTTTATAGATTTTGTTGGGTTCAATCATTGATCATTCATTTAATAATATTATTTAGTGGTTACTATGTGCCAGGTACTCTACTAAGTATTTTATACACATGACCTCATTTAATTTTCACCAAGATGTTGAGATGTTTATTACTATCCCTGTTTTATAGGTAAGGAAATAGCCTTGAAAAGGTTTGATTACTCAATATCAAACTGATAGTAAATGACAAAGCTACGACTTAAATCCAGATTGATCTGATCCTAATGTCTGTAACTTAACCACTGTGTAATTCAGAAATATCAAGATATACTTACTAATTTAAACAAGTTGTGTACAGGTTAAGTTCTCTAGATGAGTAGTAGAGAAAGTATTCTGTACTTGTTTCACCATATTGAAAATAAACAGATGTAACCCAAGACACCCTCCCTTTTGTCTTCTTGTTCTGAACAAAAAGTGTTCCATAACTAATGAGGTTTAATTCCTTCTCTGATCTGGCTTCTTTATCATTCCTTTTGAACATTAAAAGTAGTAATAACATATTTGTAAGATTTGAGCCCCACTTTAAAGAAAAATATATTTCAGTAGTGGGTAACACTTGACTTTTTATATTTATACTTCGACCTGCAGCTGACTTTTTATGATTACTACTAGACAGCCCCATGGTGTACTGCAGCCAGATATGTCCACAGAAATCCCCTTAATGGGAGTAACTGAAAAACATCTAGGACCTGTATTGTCCTAGGTGATAAGGGGACATTCCCTAGTGGTGCAATAGCACCAATGTTAAGATCAGGGAGCTGGCTAGATGTTTACCCTGCATGATATGGCTTCCTCAGTAGCAGAACGATGCTTTATATAAACTGTTTCCAAATGGTAATGAAGCTGGGAGTACAAAAGACAACAATCATGTATTACTGTTTTTTCCTGTTAGACATCTCACTCTGTGTAGGCCACCAAGACCACCAAATCAAGGCTTGCTCTCATGAAGTATAAGGGAAACAAATGAAGACATGTACACATGCTTAGCTCACACTCTGCAGTTTGGTCTGGTACAGACCCCCAGTATTAATACACAGAAAGGAGCTTCTGTGCACTCATTCACTGATACCAAGCACTATGAGAGGTCACTGAGAACTGCTTCACATAAACAATGTGTGTTTAATCCTCCATCCCTCTCAATATCTCAACTCTAACACATAAAATATTTCTCCTGAGTACCATTTGCAAAAATGTCATTTAAATGACCTTAACTAAGAATTAAGATAATTCATTAAAGGGAAGCACTTTATCAGTCACTATCTATGAAATATTTTCTTAATTTCTAGGATTACCATTTATATTTGTTACTGCGGTCTCAGATATTCATAGTTTCCTCAACACCTGTTCTCACTTTTCCTTCTGTTTATGCAAGCTGACACTCTTCCTCTTGACACAAGCTAATTTTTCAGTTTTTCCTAAGGCATCTATACATTAAATCTCAGTAGGAGTTGGGAGGAACTTGTCTGACTTCACCAGTTGTTCATTCTACTCTAACATTATATTAGTAGAGTCCACAAATTTGCTTATTTTGATGGACATTTCACTTGATCCACTAGCAGACAGTGGATCTATATCAATATATCAGTATTTTTTCTAATTGGGCTGCCTTCTCATGACTTCATTAGCTACCCTCCAGTTAATGGAGTCTCAAGTGCAATCTATACATAATTTGAGGCTACATGTGAAAAGACATCATTACAAAAGAATTTGTCAGATAACTTTTTTGTATTCTGGGTGATGTTCATCCAGAATATTGCATTTTGTTTGGGGAACCATAAAGACCTAGTTAAATTGGAGGGAGTCCAGGGAGATAAGCAGTAATGTAATTGAGGGAATGAATCAGAATTTGAAGGAAAAATAAAATGACTTAAATATGCATAGCGTAGCATAAGCAAAGTTTATAAAGCAGGCTTAGTAATAGGTCTTAATGTTGGCACCTCTCCAAAAAATAACTCTATTTAATGTCTCACTAAAGTAACATGTTGAAAAACAAGAAAATGAAAATTTGTAATAATGAAGGAATTAATCAGTGAACATTTTAGAACACTTCAGGCATAAAACTTCAGATACAGGCTGTGCCCACACAATGCCAAAACAGCTGGTAGAAATGTGAAGAATTCAATCAAATATTTGTCATCATAAAACACTCACCCACCATAGTTGCTATAATTGTTTTTTTAAATAAACTTAATTGAATTCAAACTTTAAAATTTTGAATTCATTCAAATTAGTTAAATTTTCACATAAAATTATAAAGTTGTATTGAATAAAATTATGAGCTAAGTGTGTGGGAGCTATAAAATGATTCAGACTTTGATCTTGATATAAGACAAGTAGATGCATTGCTTAAATGCAAGACAGGAAATAAAACTTACTCTCTCGTTCCTACAGAACTGTCGCTTCCCAGCTCATACCTCTTAGGTAACCCAAAAGATATCAGAGAAGAAGTTTGATGGAAGCCAATAGTGTTCTACCCTCATCCATCAAGATTACAATTATCAATTTCCTTGGCTCCAATGTATTTGAATATCATGTACATGTATAAAACACTCCCTTGAGAATACCAAGATTTTTTTTCCCAAATTCCACCCTCCTCATGTTCTTTTTTTGGGGAGAGGAATAACCAAACTCTCATCATCCCTATGGTATTCATAGAGTCATTTTACAAGCATGTGGATATGAAAATGGGTTATGGAATCAGGATGTACCCAATTCCTTGCACTAACTATAACCCCACCCCTTTCTCCCACATCCGGGAGAGCACATCCAAATGTAACTCAGAATGGCACTTTCAGAGGTATCACCTTGAATTCACTCTCATCTACTATTTTTAAAATAAATTGTCTGTGAACTTTAGTTCTCTATTGTAGTAAGAAAGAATTGCAAAACATTGGTTGGTTTGGATCCTGTAGCTGAGAACTTCTGGGTTAGAGCAGTAGCCCAAAACCTGGCTGAAATTTGAGAATCACCTGGGTCTTGTGAATACTGCTATAATAGTGCTGTCCCTTCCTATTGTCCCTGGTGGGGACTATGTATGTTTTCAACCTCCAAGTATAGATGTTGGAACTCCTCTCTACCACTCCACTGGGTATCCGTGGGTTACTCTTGTTCTTAAGTTGTGCTGGGGGGAGGACCCCAGGGTATGGGGGAACTTTGTCATCAAACAGCCAGACGATGATGGTTATATGGTGGTATTAATAATCAACACTTTTTTTCAGTCTTTTTTTGAAAGGAAAAGTTTTGAGTGGAGCGGCTAAAACCTTCCCAGCCTTCCCTAATTCTCCTTGCTTTCTTTTTGTCCTCTAGAATTTTTTTGTCTTTTGCTTTTGTTTTTTATTACTCAATGTAGTCTGCCCTCATTATTTAACATATGATAATTTGAAAAAAAAATTTCTTTGAGCTTTAGACATAGTCATAATGTTTTCTTGATTTGTGCTTCAAACATTCAGAATTCCATTTTCATAAATAACATTAGAATGATTTTCATCCATTGCTCTTTGAACAAATATAGGGTGACCATTTGTAGTAGTCCAATAAAAAATAAAGCTCTGAAAATGAAAACTCTGTAAAATTCCAGAGTATTTGTTATTAGCTAATTTATTAAATGATTCACTGTCAATTAATTCATAACCCTCTATTACCTACTTGCAAATAATTAATGAACTTGGGGATTGAAAATAATTGAAACACCTACATATGACTTTAGTTTGCATATAAACTAAATATGAACTTTTAAGGATCATTAGTTTTTTATATTTTCTTCTTGATATACTTCACTGCCTAATAATGGAAGCCACAGCATCATTGTCAGCATAAGATAAAACAGGGCAATTAACTACTTTATGTTTCATGTACATAATGTATGACAGAGTTTCTTTCAAGACCATAGTGAAAAAAGCTTTGGCCAGCCACTAATTTTAATTGTTAATATCCTATATTAATACTTAGAATTTGTCATTTACTATTCCAAAATGCACCATGAGGTAGATCTCTTTGCCACTCTGCTTAGAAAAATAAATAGGTAACAAATACATTGGCTTAATTTTTCTTTTTTTAACATTGCCAAACTACTCTGAAAATGTAAGTATGCTTATATTTTCACAACCAAGAAAGCTGGAGAGGTTGAACATTTACTTTAGTAATTTAAGCAAAATAGCTTTTGGCTACAGTCTTTAATTTTTTTTTCCCTTGGTTGTAAAGTTCTAGTTTGCTTATCTTAATCTATGTAGTTGATTGAGTTAACAAACAAGGTACTCATTGGCAGGAATATTGACTATTATGCTTGCGATTGGCTAATTGCACTATGTAAAGCTAGTACAGTGCACAGCACAGTTGGATTCTCCCTATAACAGAGACAGGTTGGGGAAGGGCTGCCTTGTGGATACTTGACTCTGTTATGCTTATGCAATGCATTGGAGAACAGTAAAACAGATTCCTGAGATGTAGAAAATAGAAAGTTTAGACTTTCTTGAGGTATACCAGCAAATCCTTTGGAGAGAAGCATCAGCTTATGGAGAGTCTGACGTGCGAGTATGAGTTTTAGCATAAACACGTCAGAGGGTTGAAGGTGCTTCAGTGTTGACCTTGATTTCTAGTAGTTGTAATGGAGATAAACCTAGTCGACAAAAGTTAATACAGCATATTCTCTCACTTGCTGGTTTAGTGAAAGGACCAGTCAAAGTCTTCAAAGGTATGGGCTTTACAATCTTTAGTATCACAGGGCCCAGGAGCCGTGCAGAGGGCAGTAATCTAGAACCAGATTAAAACCATGTAAACTGAAAGACTTCATAATTTATTACTGTCGGCCTTCCCCCAGGGCTTCTATGACTCTTCTCCTGCAGTCATCTGCTTTAATTGTGAATTCTATCTGTTTCAGTTTCCTCTGCCTCTTGCTGTTTGTTGTCTATTTCTTGCTCACTCACGTGCCCATACATATACCAAATATAAACATTAGCCATGTAATAGACTTTATTTCTGTTTTCAATCTAGTGGTTTAACTAATGAATCTGCTTTTATTAAAGGCTATTAATATATAATATAAATAATACTTTAATGCCTTAATATTAATTACATTAATATTAAAGCAGAATTATTTGAGCCAGAAGAGCGATAAGGTATACTTGTTTACTCAGTTTTTTTCGGAAAAACAATTTTCTTGCCTTCATATTCTTTGGCCCTCTAATAGTAATTATAAGGTTAAAAACAGAAATGTCCGGAGTTCCTGTCGTGGCTCAGTGGTTAACGAATACGACTAGGAACCATGAGGTTGCAGGTTTGGTCCCTGCCCTTGCTCAGTGGGTCAAGGATCGGGCGTTGCCGTGAGCTGTGGTGTAGGTCGCAGACGCGGCTGGGATCCCGCGTTGCTGTGGCTCTGGCTTGGGCCGGCGGCTACAGTTCCGATTCCACCCCTAGCCTGGGAACCTCCATATGCCACAGGAGCGGCCCAAGAAATAGCAAAAAGACAAAAAACAAACAAACAAACAAAAAAACAAAAAAACCAGAAATGTCCACAGCCATATACATCTAAGACTAATTTGACGATCACCGAACACAAGTTAATGGATGTTAGCCATTACATGCGTCCTCACCAGTTGTGAAAGCTCTTTGTGACAAAGTACTTTAAAGTAGTAATATACATATAGAATTAGTAGTAATAGTTAATATTACTAATAAACCTATTTTCTTTCTTTTAAGCCTGATTCTTTTTATCCCCTCTCCTGCCTAGGATGGAGAATAGATCAGAAAACCCAAGGAACCAAAAGCTTATAATTGGCCTCAAGAGACTTGACATAAGTAGTTATGGCAGTAACCCTTGGTGCCCTGATGTTCTTTGCTCATGTAGATTACCAAGGTCTTAAGAGGAATTAATTAATTTTGCCTCATATGAGTTCAGAGAGGTGGTTAAATACTAATACAGCCTCATTATCCTTTATCCAAAATCACTGGGGTCCACTTGTTTCAGAATTTAGAATTCTAAGATTTTACAAAGACCATACCATGTATATACTGTATATTGTACAACATCCTGATTGGGATGTGGGCCAGCACCTCTTAATAAGAGGCATCAGTATATCTATAGCAAAAGGTAGGAGAATTCACTAAATGAAATACATAACGACTTATAAATATCCTCACATCAGTCAGGTTAGGTTTTCCCACCGAATTATTTAGAAAAAACTCAGTTTTCAGGGTTTTTTTTCTATTCCAGAATTGCAAAGCGTTGTGGCGCTATCTCCTAATGAAATACAGACTAAGGTCAGGAAGTGCAGACATATTCTCTGACCCCCTGTGACCTTTTCCTAGAGCTATAGGAATAAATGTGCCCCCTTGACAACATATACTACATAGTAATTTTGGGAAAAAACATGTTGGGGGGTATTATAGTGTTACTATAGAAAAGAATGATCAATTAAGTACATGGAGTTTGGAAAAACTAGGCCTGTGACTACTTTAGTCACATTGTTCAAGAAAAATTATGTGTTTAGCTTTACTGTATTAATTACAATATTTTTAACACCAACAGAAAATTATTTTGCCTGTACAGTCAGTTCTTCTATAATGTTTGTTTTGAATGCATTAATTTGTTCTCATGCTATTGGTATATTTGAGAACAATTTGAATGTAAGAAAAATTTCATGTTTGCATATGCGGGATTCCATCTGTTAAAAACACTAGGTAAGTGCAGAAGACTGCATACAGCAGATAGAGCCATAAAGGAATACACAAAATGTGCGCATACTTGCATCTGAAACTTCCACCAGCTATCTTAGTCCATCATAGAATTTTCTGTCTAGATTTGGATAACCCTAACTTCCACCAATTCAAATTACCTCACAAGTTGCAACCCTTCTGACACCCACTTTCACAAGCAGGCTTCAGATATTGTTCCCCAACCCCATTTTTCCCATAAGGCCTTTACCCGCACATGATTTTGCAAAGTGCAATGAATTTTCAAAATGCAAAGATCACCTTATGAGTGAATTGACTGTATGTGCTAATGGAATGAAATAGGTAAAACACTTTAACAGGATACCTTGAGAAGTTCCCACGTAGTATTTCTGGGCATATATATTCTAATTTCTAGCGAAAAGTTTCTCTAACCCATCATCCAGGTTTATCTGCAAATAAAGAGAAAAAAAGAAGAAAAAAAATCTATGCATAACAATTTTCTTCTCCCACTTACCTTTTGGCGACAAGGGCAACATTGTTTCTGAGGGCTTATACTTCTGTTAACAGCTCTGCCACACTTAAAATGCCTTGGATATAGAGTTTGCAGGAATCCCACCCCCGCCCCCGCCCCACTCCCCAAAGAGATTTCTTTCCACATTATTTTAGGACCTCAGACCTGAAATTGGCTCCTATCCAGTATATTGTGTGAATTAGACTTGTCCATCTGAAAACTTAATTTACTTACAGAAAGCTTTATAAGTATGTCTGGATACCCACATTTGCATAATCACCACCACCACCCCCCTTCTCCCTTGCATCTCCCTCCTGCATAGAAACCTACGGTTGCCAGATACATTCGAAAGTGAGTACTCTTAACTCTTTGGAATTGGTGTTCTGGAGCTCCTGACACTGAACCCTAATGTATTTTTTATTAGTGTTTAATATTGGGAAATCCCATTTCATGGAGTCCAAGGATTAAATTACTTCATTTGGGAGGGAACAAGTACATTCCTATCTTTTTCCTGAGGTGAAAAAAAGAATGAAGCTGAGATGATTGACATTTTATAAGGGCTTAAGGTCCAGATATATTCTACTCAGTGCAACAGTCCAGTATTGTAAAATATTTTAAAGACAATATTAACAAGTTGGGAAACCTCTGCATATTTTAAATGTGGAAACAAAAATATGCAATAAAATAGATATAAATCAAAACATATGCATATATAATCAAAATGTTTTTAATACATAATGTATATATAATCAAAGTGACTATACAAAGCAGTTCTATCTACAGCAGAAATTATATAATATGTTATAATAATAGCATGATCACACTTTTCAATGAAGAATTTTTATCATTTTTCATAATAAGAAAGGAGTTGCAAAGATTTTAAAGAAATTCAGCAAGCATTAAATGCAGATGATAATGAGTGAGCCTTTCTTTCCAACAATTGTACTGAATAGAATCTTTCTTTTGAACAACTATACTGACAGAAACACCTATTCATTAGGCTAGTAGATGTTATCTATGTTGCTTAGAAGGTGTTCTGAACACAAGACCTAAAATTGATTCCTTCTTCAAACTCTGAACTCCCACCTTTTGCTTCCTTTCCTTACATCATTAAGTTCATGGATTTAGGTGGCAAATCTGTAGAGTATGTCACTGCTGCCCTTTTCATATCTTGGAGGGAATGATTTTAAGCACCCTGTATAGGGTATCTTTGTCCTTCCACATGGCTCTCAGAGTTATTTCACTGAAACCTCCAAGGGGGAGTCCTACAGCTCTGTTAGCTAGCTGTCCAGTAGATACCCAGTGGCTGTATCTGAGTGAAAGAGCCAAGGGAACATTTAAGGTGGTTCTCTAGATCCCAGTGAAATGGTTTTCTGTCAACAAAAACTCTTAGGGATCTTACTCGTACCCAGCACTGTGCTCGAAGTTCTGTGGCATACAGGAAATGTAGAAGATGATTTGCTCTAAGAAACATGTTGTCTCTTTGGGTCGATAGGACAAAAAACATGGAATATCAAAGGAAGGTTGTACTATTGTAAACTTAAAGGGCCAAATTTACGACAAAAATAGTAAGTATTGAAGTCAGAGAAGAGAATCATTTATTTTCTAGAATAGTGTAATGGAAAGAGTTCTCGACTGGGAATCATTGAGACATAGGCAGGCAAATTCATACAAGTTGAATGACTTTGAACAAATCACTTCACCTCCCTGAACCTTGGGTTCCTCATCTATAAAATGGAGAGGGAAGGAGGGAGTGCTGAACTAGGTGACTCCTGTGGTCAATTCCAGTCTTAACATTTTATACTCCTGCTCCATTCAGTAACCACTGAATGTTCAAGCACATTTTACATGGATTAAACTTAGTTATTAGGGTAAAGGTTTATCATCTCCATTTTGCACATGAGAGGGTAAAGCTTCCAAATGGCAGAGGCAGAACTCAAACCCAGGTTTTCCATACCCCCAAATTCTGTGCTCTTTCCACTGTGCTGAGCTGTATTCTCTTACATCATTGTGTCTTCCTTTCTATATTTAAGGAGATATAGTCTAAGAGGGAAGCAGACATAGAAGCAAATAAATGCAATACAGGTAGTATGTCACAAGTGAACAATCCAGAAAGTGTGGAGGAATCTGTATCTCTATAGCTTAAGTAAAGAGAACTTGTATTGTAGAGATCTGTAGGACGGTGACTGGAGCATTGGCCAGCGTCAGGAGATATGGGTTCTAATCCTGGACAAGCAATTCTCTGGGTGTCAGTTTTCTCATCTATGAAAGTAGAGGATCCCTCAAGGTTTTGGGGTTCTAGCATTCAATGCTTTTCTGACTCCCAAGGATGGAAAGCATGCTTCTGGTTATGGTTATGAGTATGAGCCCAGAGGTTTAAAAAAATTAATGAGATGTTAAGTACTTGTGATAATTTTTTTAGTGGATATGGGATTTGGACTGGGCCTGGAGTAATTGGGGTGATTTAGAAAATTCATGAAGCATTTTAGTTCCTTTTAAATATACAAGGGTAGCTGACTTTCTAAAGGAATTCTTTGTATAAAATGAATGATCACTACTCCCTATTATGTATACAATTCCATTTTTCATGTAGCAAGTTTATTTAAAGGGAGAACCACCTGTACTAGAAAACACAGCCAAGAAGTTGTCATGCTCTTGGGGCACTAGTATTGTTTTTAAATATGAAAATCATGCCAATGTCTTCAAAATTCAAGTTTGAGGTGGAAGGATTGAAAAAAAATGATTTTTTTCTGTGATTAGTCATTGCAAAGTGAGTCTCAGCACAAAGCAACTGAGCCCTTTGCTGGGCATCGAAAGCCTCTGGCATTTTTCTGCTTTTCAATTCTCAGTCATTTGGGAGGTGGGACACAGCCACACTGTCTACAAAGTTTATCCAGAATGTGCTAGTGTTACAAGAAATCACTTGACATCTATTATGTTTCTCCTGTGGAAGAGAGGTGGCTATCAACTACAATAGTGATTTCTTTTCAAAAGGGTTTAATTGGGGTATTTCTCATGGGCCACATTCTGACTTACTGTCTATACATGTGCCTGCCAGGAGAACAGTGGAAAAATACCAAATAATAGCAACAGAAGTCTGATGACTGCTATCCCAGGCTGCCCCCTCTGTAAACAGGCAGGAAAAAAAACGGTTTCCCTGCTGCCTAAGCTGCTGCTAATATGGCAGAGCTTCTAGAAAGGTATGGCAAGGGGAGGAGGGGTGCTGACTGTACTTTGCATGGCTGTGGAAATATGTGTAATAACCTGAACAAACTCCTTCTAGCCTACCTTTTATAAATGAAACTCTGAGTTGGGGGGCTGGCCAAAAGATTAGTCTCACGCAGTTGAGTTACACACTTGTGAGCTATTTCTCTGAAGTATGGATTTGCTCCTGTGTAGGCAGGCTAGCATCCTTTCCTGAGGTAAGCCAGAAGGTGGCCTTATACTTTTATTTGAAGTGTCGAATGATTTTCCTTGCAACAAATTTGTGCCTTTCGCTGATATTTTCCGAAGTGAGACTTTTGCAACTGATGGAAATCGCCTCACTTCTGTTCTGTAACTTAGTGTCTTGTTGATGATTTATTTTTTCAGTAGCAGAAACTATGACAAATTGTGTGAGGCGGCCTCATTTACTTTTGAGCTGCTATAGCCCTGAAGAATTTACATGTAAATGCGACTGTGAATGTTTTACATTTCATAAGCGTGCTGCACGTGTTTTTGTAAGTTAAGTGACATTTTTACAGATAGACTGAACTTCAAACTCTCTCCTCACCCCACAGGTTATATTATTCTGAAATCCTGATAAGTCTGACATGCTGTATTTTCCTGACTGCCAAGTGAGAGAGTCCATCTCTATTTTGTGCTTTTCTTCTCTCCTTTTTAGACATGCAGAGCAGCCCACATAACCAGTTCACCTTCAGACCCCTCCCGCCACCGCCGCCACCTCCGCATGCCTGCACCTGTGCCCGGAAGCCACCCCCAGCGGCAGACTCTCTGCAGAGGAGATCAATGACTACCCGCAGCCAGCCCAGCCCAGCCGCTCCGGCTCCCCCAACCAGTACACAGGAGTCCGTTCATCTGCATAACAGCTGGGTCTTGAATAGCAACATACCTTTGGAGACCAGGTACTTAAGCTATTATTGATCTCACTAAACTTAAATATTGGCAGAGGATGATTCCACTGAGTGCAGAAACTCATTTCATCACTGACATCTGAGAAGTCACACAACTACTGACACAGATACACACCCAAATGCCTGAGCAAAAGGGCAGACCCCTCTGCAAGCTCAAGTACGCCCCACAGGCACACCCACCTAAACCTAGGCACACCCGCAGACACAGACCAAAGCAGATACACGTGTAAAGAGGAAACCACAGATGTATAAACAGCGGCAGATGCCCACAAGAATCTGAAACTAAGGAATTACCTAAACTCTTAGCGTACCCCCATATAAAAGGCAATTGTCTCTTGTTTTAAGATGCTGTGATATTATGGGAAAATCCAAACACAATAGGAGAAACAGTGATGGTTGACATTTTACTTATTTTTAGATTCTTAGAAAAAGTAAATTGACTTCAAACATTTTTAAAAAGGATTTGCTTCTTTCGAAGTCCACTTGTAATTTTAAAGATGTGATTCTGCCTTTAGGATGAAGTTTGATCTTTTGAGTAAAAAAGTTTGCTTCTATTTTTCTGTTACTTCATATATTGGGGTTTCCACTTTCCTCCTCAGATCTTTTACATGGAGTTCTCTTGTGACACAGCAGGTTAAGGATCCAGTGTTGTCACTGCAGCAGCTTGGATTGCTGCTGTGGCATGAGTGTGATCCCTGGTCCAGGAACTTCCATATGCCATGGTTGTGGCCAAAAAAAAAAAAAACAAACCTTTGTCAAGTGTCCACAGTTCTAGGACACTTGAACTCCCTTGAGCATAATAGGGTTTAGCACTAGATGCGATTAACTGAGAAATTATTCATCATTTCTAGTTAATCTCTCTTAAATCAAAAGTAATAACTTTCTATTAATGTAGAAAAACATTGCCTCATAAAACATAGTGTTCTGTTATCTATGAAATTTAAGGACTTCCCCTTGTCTTTTATATGAATTCTTTAGATGTATCACCAAAGCTTTTTCTAAGCA
Source organism: Phacochoerus africanus (assembly GCF_016906955.1). Classification (NCBI taxonomy): domain Eukaryota; kingdom Metazoa; phylum Chordata; class Mammalia; order Artiodactyla; family Suidae; genus Phacochoerus; species Phacochoerus africanus. The sequence goes on along the minus strand of NC_062560.1, from coordinate 106,359,774 downwards.
CATTTTATGTAAACACTGTGTATAATATATCACTTGATAAGCAATGTCTGGTGTCAACTCTGATCAACTTCCATCCCCATAATCTGAGAATTGGAATGGAAAGGGGAGGACTAATAAACTCACATTATAAGACTGTTTTTTTTCCCCTTAGTGGCATATTAACTTAAAGGCCAGCCAGAGAATATGTCACCAGCAACAAACTGAAAGCACTATGGCCCAAATCCAGGAAACTATCACTAATCAAATCCAGGAAATCAACTATCACTAATTAGATTAAAAAGTTCCCTAAACTGGTATTTCTGATATCTCCCAAGGGAAAATATAGCAGTCAGCACCTATGGTAAAGATAATCCAGTTAGAACTGTACTAGTGATAGGGTTTGTGTACGGTTCCTTTTTTTTTTTTTTTTTTTTAATTGTAAAGAGGAAGATGAATAAAGTGAGAGAAGCAGAGAGCAATGTATATCTTGAAGGAGTTTTCACTAACAGTGGTGATTTACTCACTCTTCTTGTAATTCCTTTGCAGGGCTTAGTGATAGCTAAGAAGCAAGCAGTGGGCCAATCTGGTTAACTAGCAATCTTGATAAGCAAACACACTTCTTTCATCTAAGAAGCCAAATAACAAGAAATCTGGAAGGAGGGTGGGGAATGGGCTCAGGCAAGTGTAGAGAGGAAACTATTCTGATTTGAAATGTACATCTAGGCATGTTTGTACAAACTGCACCCACGGACCTTCTGTATCTATGCAAGGAATGTATTAATTGGTCTCAGTTTCATAAGACACAGAAAAGAACATAAGTTTTCATGTGAGACTGAGCAGAGAGAGAGAGAGTACCTCTTTAATACATTTGAAAATATATTCAGCATCACAAAGATGAATTTTAACAAACCTAGAAACCCCATCAGCTTGATCAGTTAGGATTTTCCAAATATATCCTTTACAATGTTCATTTCACAAGTAGTCAATAGAAGGTAACTCTGCGAGTGCCCTGGCACTTAAGGGCTCTGTAACATAACATCTCTGAGCCTCAGCTTCCTCTTCTGTTAACTTGAATATAAAAGTGCCTGCCTCAACAGATTGTTAAGAGGATCAAGCTAGTGTAACAGAATGTGCCTCATGCATTCTAAAGCATTATGCAATTCTAAAGTAATATTGCTAGCCCTACTAAGTGGTCCCCTGCCTCTGCCTAAATATATCCAAAATAGGGAATCGACTCCTTCCTGAGGCATTCCTTTTCATCAGACAACTACCAGCAGATTCTTAAAATCTCCCACTTTTTAGCTCTATCCATTCATCCCAGATATAGTTCTGGAGTCTCACAAACAAATAAAATCCCTCTCACACTGTTCCTGATTCTGTTCTACTTTGAGCTAAATGGTCCCCAATTTCTTCACCTGCTCCTCAAATTAACTAGTTTCAAATCCTCCATCATGGTCTCTTCCCTTAGAACACACTTCACTTTGTCCAAATCACTCTTAAAGTGTCTTGGCCAAGGCTGATTGCAGGTGTGGGTTATTAGTCTCTTTGGTTGAAAGGATCAGAAGTCATTCAAATTGCCTCAGCTAATTAAGAATATCTTTTGAAGAATATTATCAGTTCCTAGGAACCCAGGAAATACTGGTCAACCGACAAGGAAGGATAAGGCCTATAGATCTCTGGCACCAACATGACTCAGCAGTTCTCTGCAGTTTTGCCACTCAGTCCTTTTCTTTGTCTGGTAGCTTCTTGTCAGGTCAATATTTCTTCTGTCTACAACACAGCTTCTACTTTCTCACAGCAATGTGTCTGGTTTTCCCTGTACTACATGACTCCAAGTGTACCTCTTGGTGCCTCTCACCTCACCCCTTCAGTGCATGTTTCATTGCCACCTGCCTAATTCTCCTGCTAGCTCTAGGTTTAAAAACCTAGGAGAGGGAATTTGATAAGCCCAGTTCATCCCTTTTGCACCAGTCAGTGTTTAAGTTTCTTGGCAACGTCTGTCAGTTATTCTCTTAGTCAGCTGCAGCTAAGGGGAGAGAAAGGTTATGTGATTTAAAAAACAGCAGCATGGGCACCTATGGCTGCTCCCGAGTACAGGCTGGGAGCAGATCTGATGTACCTTAGATGGAACTCTCAGCAGACAAGCAAATGGATTGACTCATTCAGGAATTTGTGCTGTCACCAACAATCAGTTGTTTCCCTTGTTCTAACTAAATATTTCTGTTTAATGCTGTCTACTCCAATATCAGCATTTTGGGTGACCATAAAACACTACTGATACCACTGAAAACGTGAAGTAAGAAAACCCCTAAAACTTTTAACAAGTTCTGAGGCCAAGCCGCATTTTGTTTATTCTATAATTATATAGTTGGTAGCTTTTTAAAATTGTTTTTTTGGGGTGGGAGTTGTGGTTGTAAATATGTTTAGAGCCTCGAATTGGCCTAATTTGATCTCATCTTGTGAACCTGTGGAGATGTAGCTGAATTCTAATTCTGCCATACAGAGTATTTGCACTGTATTGCTCTCATGACTGTGTCATCTGTGAGTTTATTAGACATGCTTTCCTCATTTTTATGTAAGTCATTAATAAAAATGTCATAGAGGACAAGATCAAGGTCAGAGCTCTGTGGCATGCCAATGGAAACCTCCCTGCAGGTTGACATTTATCCATCAGGCAGCATTCTTTTTTTTTTTTTGTCTTTTCTAGGGCCGCACCCGCGGCATATGGAGGTTCCCAGGCTAGGGGTCGAATCGGAGCTGTAGACACTGGCCTATACCAGAGCCACAGCAACAGGATCCAAGCCGCGTCTGCAACCTACACCACAGCTCATGGCAACGCCGGAACCCTAACCCACTGAGCAAGGCCAGGGATTGAACCCGCAACCTCAGGGTTACTAGTCGGATTCGTTAACCACTGCACCACAACGGGAACTCCAATCAGGCAGCAATCTTTCATTACCATACAGCCCACATTTTTCCACCTTGTTCCCAGACATATCATGAGAGACTTTGACAAATGCCTTGCTGATATCCAGATACAGTGAGCTTACATTTTTTACTGATCTGCCAGTCTAATAACCATATCAAAAATAGAAATGAAATGAGGTTTGTCTAACATGTTCTTAGAGAATTTCTTTATGTTACCTACTCATGGTTGCTACTTTTTTCCTAAGTGCTTACAAATCACTCTTTTAACAACATGTTGTAGGATTTTGCACTCGATCAACATGGTGTTCTTAGTCTAACCTAAGGAGTCCATGTGCTTTCTGTCCCTTTCCAAGACCAAAGCCAATATTATGGTCTCTAGTCTTCTGACACATTTCACCTGTACCACAGCCCCAAAACATTAGCAACTATGACTAGACTATCCAATCCACAAGACTTCTCACCACTCTGGAATATAATTTTAATTCATTTAGAACAGTTGAGTGCCTTCTAATGGACACTTTGCTTATCTTAGGCTTCAAATTATGGTTATTGCCACTGACTTTATCCTTTTAAGTCTAGGATCATTCCTTTTCACACAAAAAAAGATACAGTTGGTCATATGGTATTCTATGAGTCACATGTCTATCTTATTCTTGCTCTTGCTGCTCTAAGCATATCTAATCACTTGTGATGGAACATGATGGAGGATAATGTGAGAAAAACAATGTATATATATATATATATATATATGTGTGTGGCTGGGTCACTTTGCTCTGCAACAGAAATTGACTGAACATTGTAAAACAATTATAATAATAAAAAATTTTTAAAAAAACAAAACAAAGAGATTCTGGACACTAAAAATTGCTTATATCCGTAATAGGTATCATCAGCCATCAACACTTTAAAATAGATTATTTTATCAAATCAATTTTAGGTGATACTACTGAACTGAATGAAAAAAAAAGTGGTACTGTAACTGGGGGAGGGAAAAGGAAGAGATAGATGTCATTTTGAATCAGAATTTATATAAAAAAACTATTCTGTCATCTTGAGCAGGTTTTTTCAAGCTTTAGAGTCATTTTAGGTATGAATCTTCCTGGCATCATTTTCAGTACACCTTTTATTTTATTTATTTATCCTTGATTTTCATCCCTTTATTTTGGTACATGTTCTTTAGAACTCTTAAGATGAATAGAGAGAACCCAGTACAAGCACATTAGTTTCAATAGGCAGCAAACCTCCCCAACTGATTTTTTTTTTTTTTTATCTTTTTGCTATTTCTTGGGCCGCTCCCGCGGCATATGGAGGTTCCCAGGCTAGGGGTCGAATCGGACCTGTAGCCGCTGGCCTATGCCAGAACCACAGCAATGCAGGATCCGAGCCGTGTCTGCAACCTACACCACAGCTCACAGCAACGCCGGATCACTAACTCACTGAGTAAGGGCAGGGACCGAACCCGCAACCTCATGGTTCCTAGTCGGATTCGTTAACCACTGCGCCACGACGGGAACTCCGTCCCCAACTGATTCTTAATTCATCTCCTTTTTTAGATTGTTTCAGGGCATAGGATCATACCAACTTAACTTTGGATAATTGCTTTCCTAAAGTCTAGGATTTTTTGCTTCATAAAGTACTTGTGGACACTAAGCTAAAACGGTTGCTTTCTATCATCAACTCACCAGTTTCTCTTTCTCAGTCAGTGAGAGGAGCAAGTCTCCTTATCATTTTCTCTACCTCCTGGGAGGTGGAGTTGTCAACAGTTGAGGTTGGGTACTTGTCAGATATTGGCCTTTAGTTAAATGATATGTCTATCAGATGTCTGTGGAGCTGAAATCACTCCTATTCACTACACTTACCATAGAACACTTGAGGTCTGTGTTGGAGCATCCATTTCTTTTATCTGGCCAAGTAGCTTATTTTAGACTCCCTAATCCACCATTTGTTAGCTGTATGACCTTGGGCAGGCTTCAGTTTTCTTATCTTTCAAGTTGGAATGATAATAACCCCTATTCATAAGGCTGCTGTGAGGATTAAGTGAGTTAATACTTACAATGTACTTAGAGCATCCAGGTACACAGTATAAGTATTTGATTACTATTAGAATAATAGTAATACACAAGAAAGGACTCTATTTTTTTTTTTTGGCCCTTTCTATTCCTATCTTAATTTCATTAGAGAATACCCACATTTTTATGTTTTTTCCCGAGTAAACGCATACAACATAATTTCTATTTTTCTATTGATATGCTTTTAAACTGAATATAGTCTTTCACCACTGTCTTATTCCATTCAGGCTGCTATAACAAAAATACCAAATACTGGATGGTTTAAACAACAAACATTTATTTCTCACAGTTCTGAAGTCTAGAAAGTCCAAGATCAAGGCATTGGCATTTGGCATCTGGTGAGAGTCCACTTTCTTGTTCATAGACTGCTACCTTTTTGGTGGGTTCTCACATAGTGGAAGGTGCAGGAGAGCTCCCTGGTGTCTCCTTTATAAGGGCACTAACCCCAGTTATGAAGGCCCCACCCTTGTGAACTAATCACCTCCCAAAGGATCTATCTCCAAATACCACGACAATGGGGATTACATTTCAACATGTGAATTTTGGAGGAACACTAGCATTCAATTTATAGCAACCACCAAATCCCAGTCATTGGAACCATTCCCTCCCCTAGGTTTTCATGGCATATCTGGGAGGCTTTGTAAGACTACCCTATGATAAATCTCCAGCATAGCTTTTGATTAATAGCCTTCTGTCATTCATAGAAACAATACTCTGATTACCCATTACATTCAAGATTTTATCCTGCCATGAGCCCTCCCTTACTCAGAGATTAGCTTTTCCAATTCCTCCACCAGGCCTTCTCTAAACATTCCCAATATCTGAATTATGTTTTGGGGGGTAGGGTGAGGGTAGTATCTTTCACAACCTGGGAAGATGGGCATGTTGCCAAAGATGGAGAGTCTGGGTGATTTGTGTTTGTGTATGTGCTCAAACAGCCCAGACTAAGCTGTATGATTGTGAATTTGGACTCATTACGTAACTTCCATGGGCCTCAATTTCCTCATCTGTTATGTGGAGGAAATGATAGACCCTACCTGTGGGGTTGTTTTGAGAACTGAATGAAATAATATATATAAATGTCTGCTCAGAGCTGGGCACATAGAAAATGTGCAATAAATATTAATTTCAATATAAGAGCCTGACACTGACATGCTGACAAGGATAGGAATTCAGAGTGGCACAGTTTGAGAGCCACATTAGCTTTAATCTGCTCTAAAAACATCCAGTATTCACATATACCTCCTAATCTGTGGGTTTTTGAGCATGCCCTGCATCATGAGGCATTTTAGCAAGCACTTACTGGTTATTCATAAGCATTGTAGCTACTACAAGGAAAAAGAGTCCTGTACTCAAGAAATGCATGGTCTTGTACTAGTAATAATACTGATAGCTAAATATGTAGCATCACTACATGCCAAACACTGTTCTAAGCCCTTTTAAGTCAACCACTTTAATTCTTATAATAACTATTAGTAGGTACAGTTAGTGTCACCAACCTCAATTGAGTGATGAAGAAACTGAGGTACAGGAGGTTAAAGAACTTTGACAACTCCCAAAGGTAGGAAGCAGAAGATCCAGGTTAGATTTTGAACTTAGGCTGTAGGTCCAGGGTCTTCACATTCAACCACTTTCTATAGGGGGGTGGCAGCAAAATCAATAACAATATTCTCATAAGTGCTTTATCACATTTAAGCAATTCCAAGATATGAACACTTGTAGATGGTAGATCTAGCCCATGGGAAAAGTAGTGGTAGAAGAAGTGTAGAGTTAGATGGAAGACAAAAAGTGGAAATTTCCCAGAGAAAATGGTCTAAAAATCATTTTGATCTAAAATCATGAGGAGGCATTAGGTGAAAAATGGAAGAAAGGAAATTCTGGGAAGAGTACATCATGCTCAAAGTTGTGCATATTCAGCAGTTATCCATTTCTGGTATATTAGGCCTTATTCTTCCTGTTTCCTTCATTTGCTTTTTATTTTTATTATTTATTTATTTATTTTTGTCTTTTTACCATTTCTTGGGCCACTCCCGCGGCATATGGAGGTTCCCAGGCTAGGGGTCGAATTGGAGCTGTAGCCACCGGCCCACGCCAGAGCCACAGCAACGCGGGATCCGAGCCGCGTCTGCAAACTACACCATGGCTGTCGGCAACACCAGATCCTTAACCCCCTGAGCAAGGCCATGGGTCCAACCCGCAAGCTCATGGTTCCTAGTCGAATTCATTAACCACTGAGCCACGACGGGAACTCCTCCATTTGCTTTTTAAATTCTCTTCGCTAGTTTGTCTATTCTGTGAGCAAATATGGTCCTTCTAATGCTGATAAGAGATAATCATTCTCAAACTCAAAGGCCATAATTCTCAAGTTGTGAGCCAGAAATCTAAACTTGATTCTGAAATTCTCACCATTAAATTGCCATATTTACCTTCCTTATCCTGGGTCCTATCCTTGAGTATACTAGACTTTGCAGATCCTCGTATTCTGTGATTCTTCTCCAAAAAGTCTCTTTTCCCGTCCTGTAGGATGAACCTCAATCCCAAAGCTCTATTGTAGCTTTGATGGCACAGTGTTGTGCTTCCTCATAAAAACTCTTAAGAGTGGTTAAGAATTTGGATTGTAGAAACCAATAACCCATAGATGAGGGTTTGAAGATCAGTTCTGCTCCTTATTAGCTATATGTGCTTGGACAAATTCCTGAACTCGTATGAACCTGTTTCCTGACCTTAAAAAATGGGTTAATAGCTCTCGGTTCACAAAATTTTTACAAGGATTATTTTAGAACTCACATGCAATTTGCACTTTCATTTTGGTTTCCTCCCCTCTTTCTGTTCTTCCTCTGTGTCCCTTTTCCATCCCCTTGACACTAGTTTTGCTCCATTCTAACTTCTCAAAACCCTAAGTCACTACTTTCCTTTCTGTATTGGTCTCTCCATTCCACCTGTGTGTTAGTGTGCGAGTGGATTGCTCTGCCTTTAACACCCAGTTAAGTGGACTAGTACTTGTTTCTAACAGGAAGTCAAACATAGTTCACTGCTTCACAGCACTGGAACAGTTCTCTTAGCTTCTCAACCTCTTCACCCAATTTTCTTTGAAGCAGAATTACAGCCAGTTTTGCTTTTCCTTAATTACTCTCGTTGCTGTCCCCCACTCAAACGCCTACCTTGAAGTTTACTTGAGCTCTTACTCATTTGGAATTTTTGTCAGAGCATTGGCTCTAACTTCACTTGACCTCCTCAACATGATGATAGACATCAACTATGATATATTCACCATAGTGAAACTTGCTTAAAGATTTTTCTATGATATTCAATACTAGGCAGAACTTGGATTTGATATTAACCACTTCAACTCACAAAGATAAATCAGAATAGTGTGAAGGAGTCACGCCTGGCCAGAAGATTGGGTAGAGACTATCTTCATTGATTTTTAGCATATTCTGACAGATGGCTGTAGCTTGATATGAGGCCTACTGCCCTTGCTGACTTTAGGCCAATGTGACAATTAAATGGAGCCAATGGGTTATTTTTATACAAGAAGTGCCAAGGCCATTGGCAGAGGAAAGGTAAACAAGGGATGGAAAGAGAAATGAAATCTATATGACCAATGCTTGTTACCAGATTTATAGAGCTAGTGTCTATCTTGGGGAAATAAGAATCATTTGGAAGAAATACTCATTAGTGGTGATGGCAGTGATTTAAATATCTGTGGCATAATACTCTTTAAATATTAACCCATAAATGTAACATCTCCAGTGGTAGTTATATTTATTTTATAGTACTACTAAAATCTATCTAACATTTATAAGTAGTTTTTTCTCCTTAGGATATTTGCTCTGGAAAAATAGATTTAGAGACAATTTTTTTCTTCAATAATGACTAGAGAAAAAAACTCAGAATGTACATATTCAGTGCTTAGATCCAACAATATCACATGCTTTAATCCTTTAACGGCACTGGGGTTAGCAAAATCTATCTTCAGCCACAGATTTAAAGATTCTTTTTAAAACAGGAAAAGACTTCATAGAACTAATCTATGACCTATAAATCCTGTTTACTACAGATGAACAGGAATCAACCAAGCTTTTCAGCCTAAACCAAATAATGGATGTGGAATATATTAAATTTACATGGAGGAGAACTCTATAGCCTTTAAAATATACTTTACATATTGAGAATAAAAATATATCTATAATGGTCTATTGTGCTTGGGTAGTGAAGAGCAACCAATATTTTGGAGATTACTGTGATATAGTCCCTAGTCACTTTAGTGGTGGCATTATTTTTAAAAATGCTTTTGAATTGACTATGGTTTCAGTTCAAAATAAAAGCCGTAGGTAAATATAATGTGCCATAGGTGAGATTAAATCTGGTTTTAATTTGGAGAAGATTTATTTAGCAATCCAAATGTGAATCTAAACAGATGTTTTTTTGGAATTTTAAAACATGAGTTAATTGTGAAGTATATAAGTACAGCAAACAAAAGATTCATTTTTGAGGAATCTCTGTACTCATCTTTTTGCCCTTGCTCACCAAACATACTCTCCTATCCTGGGTTGTATATTTAAAACAGAAATATCTGATTTTGATCACGAGAGAAACTAGTTCTTAACTTCACTGACTACAAAGTTACTTATCCAGTTGATCATAATAAATATTTTCATTACCATGTCAAGTTAATAGACACTTGTCTGTTATGTTTTACTGCAAGTATGACATATATTTGAAGTAGCAAAAAATGATTTTCCTGTCAATTATTCTCCTTATTTTCTACAGAGGGGCATGAGTGTGTGTGTGTGTGTGTGTGTGTGTGTGTGTGTGTGTGTGTATCAAAGACATTCCTCTAAACATCTCCTCTCCCTTTGGGAGAATCCAGCTGGTTCTTTATTATTTCCACAACACAAAACTGTTTGTAGCTTTAAAAGCAAAAGATAGGATCAGGTTAAATCTCGAGGTCTTTGAAATGTCTCTGTAAGAATTGTGAAAGTGTGGTACTGAGTATTCCATTTAAAGAACAGGAAAACTCACAAAGAATTGCCCCCTTTGGCGAACAAATAAGCAAATAAACAGTAACATCTGCTTTGCTATTCTGTTAATTTTTTTGGTGTGATATCTGAGAGTATAAGAATGTGTATAATGTGAATATTTTAAATGAAAAACAGTTCATTATAAACACTTATAAACACTGATGAATTAATTCTAGTATAGATAAGTTTTAACAAATGTTGACAAATAGTTATTTGAGTGTCCACCATGTATCATCCACTGTTGCTGGGATGGTTGCTGGGGCTACAACAGAGAACAAAATAGACAAAATCTCTGTCTTTATGGAGCTTATATTCTAGTAGGGGAGATTGTCTTTACCCTAAGATGTTAATTATATTGAGGCTAATAATATTTCAGGAATTACAGTCTGGCTAGTTATAATGTGGAAGAAGGGGGAGAGGGGCCAAAGATAGCTCTTAGAAGTCTTCCTTTACCTGCTTTTACTTCCCATAGCAACGTTCATAGAATTTCACCTTATCTGTGGTTTCATGGCACCCTGTTCATGTGTCTGTGAAGACCTTATTCCATTGTAATATTTGCACTCCAAATATTTTACTTCTCTTTATGCCCTATTGCAAGTTGAGTAAAGGACTGTGTCTTTTTTGACTTTGACTCCTTAGTGCTTGGCTTATATTGGTCAACAAAATTTTTGGAGGGTATACAGACAGACTGAGAGAGTAACTGAGCAAGAAACTACAGATGGAGTAGATTTCTGGAATCAGAAGCAGTAGTTTGTAGAAGCAGACAGTTTTATTTTGGAAACATGTATATGGGACATCCAGTTTGAAAGGTCCAATATCTAAAAGATACTTGAAAATATTGGGAATTTTCTTGTGGTGCAGCAAGTTAAGGATCCTGTGTTGTCACTGCAGTGACTCTGATCACTTCTGTGGTGCGGGTTTGATCCCTGACCCAGGAAGTTCATGCCTTGAGCATGGCCAAAAGAAAAAAAAAAAACTAACTTAGATAATTTTATAGGAACATGCACTTGTAGCTAAATATTTTTCCTTATTTGTCATATTCAAAAGACTTAGATTTTAGATAATACATTGTATTTATGTCCATGTGTGTTTATGTGTGCACATGTAGGCATGCGTGTATGTGTAATTATGTATATATAATTTTCTATTGTCCAATGTCCTTTCACTCTTTATCTCAAAGTTAAAAAACTCTACACAACCTTGGGAGGTAGACATAATTGAAATTTTCCCAGTTTGAAGATAAAGAAACTGGGTCTTTTGCATGGAGATCAGACTTGTGGTTGCCAAGGGGGGGGGGGGGAGGGAATGGGATGGACTGGGAATCTGGGGTTAATAGATGCAAATTATTGCCTTTGGAACGGATATGCAATGAGATCCTGCTGTATTGCACCGGGAACTATATCAGTCACTTTTGATGGAGCATGATAATGTGAGAAAAAAGAATGTGTATATATATATATATGTATGTGTGACTGGGTCACCATGATGTACAGCGGAAAATTTATAGAACAGTGTAAACCAGCTATAATAGAAAAAAATAAAAATCATTAAAGATTAAAAAAAAAAACCTAGGTCTTTTGGAAATTTTACTTATGTGTCCACATGGCAGTATAGTGCAAGATTTGGAGCTAGAATGCAATTCTCCATGCAACCAATCTGATATTCTTTGTACTATAACAATTTGCCTCTGGAATATAAAGAACCCCAAGTCATCCCTTTTTTGTCTTTCAGTGATTATTTATAGTTCAGTTAAATTTCCCTGCCTGGAGACATAATCTAGGTTTTATTCTATTTATATTAAAATCTTGATGAGCCTAAATGCCTTGAAAACTGGGCATTCTGGTTAATTAGATTTGGTGGTTAGCTTAAGGTTAAATAGAACTTTATAAAAATTACCATTCCTTTTGAAAATCATTCTTAAATGTGAATCTACTTTCCATTTTAATCCAAATGATCATAATTTAATCTTTTATAATCGAAAATCTTATAATGAGTGAGGGTTGTCATACTGAACATGAATTTTTTATTGTACAACACTCTAGATAAAGAAGATATTTGTAGAGGGAACAAAATGTCTAGTGGTCCCAGGATGATGTCCTTTGCAAATTTTGGATAGCCTCTTTAGAGTACTTGAAAAGCAGTGGATTTAGAATTAGAAATCTTAAGTCCAAGTCCAGTTCTTCCACTAAACACTTGTGTGAACTTGATAATGTCTCTTTCTTCCTCTCACCCTCATTTTACTCAACAGTCAGGTGAGAGAATAAAGCTAAATGATGTTTGAGGTTGTTTCTGGCCTTACTAACTCTTGTTGTCATTGATCCTCTACTGAAAGAAACCTGCTCTATTGAGCTTTCTAGTTAGTTGGATTCTAATGAGTTGCAAGATTACTAATTCTAGGTAAGATCCCTAAACAAGTCAGATGAATTTAAGTTGAGTAATCATTATTCTTTCAGAACTTCCAATAGCCAGAAGGGAAATGAAGAATATATTATATATCCCTGTCTGTCAAAGGGTAGTGATAATAGCAGGCAAGTATAAAGAGAGCAATCTTAGGCCAGAACAGGACTAGTCTATGTTTACATTTTACCTAATACACGATAGGTACTCAATAAATTTTGTTAAATAAGTGAATTTAAGAACAAAACCCTTCATAGAGACAAAAGATTCAACATGCAACACCTTATACAGAAATTTATCCTGCCTTGCGTCATATTGTGAAGCTGCAGTAGCTTAAATATTTTTCTTCATATTGTCATTCTCTGTCTAATTGCAAACTAAATATAACTTCATTTTTTATTTCTTATTCAAAGGTAAAAATACAATCTGGCTTGGGTTTAAGTTCCAACTAGGCCACTTCTATATTGCATCCTGTAAATTTATGATAATTTTTTTCTGAGTATTTACAATGATGCAGAGAGAAATGAGGCTGAGATTTAATAATATATTTGCCAAGTGGTGATGTATATTTAGAGGTCATAGAAGTACATGAAATCACTGTACTTTTGAAGCTGATCTTACCTTGTTTATCTTTCTGTGTTGTCCCTGAATAATTAAAGTGAACCAATGAGTTTCTCCTCTGCATTCTCAAATCCACTCAGCAGGGAACCAGGGACTGAATATTTCTATGGACGGAAGACCCTGGTTTCCACAAATTCTCCTGTGCTCAAGTGGGATTATAGTCACTGGGTTTAGAGCATAACACAAAGTTGAATTTGACTATTTCTCAGGTGGCCTAACCTGAGGGGAGTTAATGTTATTTCAATTGCTGTGATTATATATTGTGCATGTTTTAATCAGTAGTTCAGGGTTTGGATTTATGCCTCATGACAGGTTTATGAGCGGTACAGTTTGAAAAGCAATTTGAAAAATTGAAAGTAGAAAATGTTTTCTATTTTCCATATTTCATAAAGATTTTCTTGTTTGGTCAACAGGGTAAATGTTAGAGGTAATTATGAGTGAGTTGTACATGTTCTCTGACCTTATTTGTTTGGATAATAGAGCAATCCCAAGTGCAGATAGTCTCCAGGGAGAAACAACTGTGAGCTTGTGGGATAAGATCATGAGTGCCTGCCAAGAAAATCTTTTTCTGGAAGTCTTTGAAGAATGACGGATTCCCTCCCATTGAGATGTTGAATACTTTAAAACTGCTTGTTCCAATTGGAGGAATAGTTTTAGACCAAGGTTTTTCAACCTTTCCCTTATTGATATTTCAGCTTGGGGAATTCCTTGTTGTGGGGACTATCCTGAGATTAGAGGTTGTAGAGCAGCATCCCTGGCCTCTTCCCACTAGATGCCAGTAGCACTGCCTCCTCAATCATGGCAACTGAAAATATCCACAGACGTTGCCAAATGTCTGTTGAGTTAAGGATCTGGCATTGCCATGAGCTCTGATGTAGGTTACAGACACAGCTTGGATCTGGCATTGCTGTGGCTGTGGTGTAGGCCGGCAGCTGTAGCTCCAATTAGACCCCTAGCCTGGGAACCTCCATATGCCACAGATGTGGCCCTAAAAAAAAGCCAAAAAACAAAAAAACAAAAAACCACACACACAGAAGCCTGAAAAAAAATGGCACATTTGGGAAACAGCACATGACATACGATGGCCAGAGCTTAGAAGGCATGGAAGACAATTGCAGTGGTTAAAGCAGAGAAGCCTGCAGAGGCCAGATCGTGAAGGATCTTATAAAAGTAAGAGAACTTCATTTCAAAAATAGGAAAAACACAGGAAATAAAAAAGAAAAAAAAATCTACAATTTCTGTCACCCAAAGGTAGTTACTATTAAAATTTCCATCTGTTTTCTTCGGTGTTAGATCTCTGCAGAGTAAGGATTTGGAATTGGAATTGTTTTGATCTTTGTGTGGGAAGGGACAGCACATAGTTGTGGTTATGGTTATGCTCTGTATGAATTCTGGGTTTTGTTCCCCAATGTGGAAAAGTACTTATTGTCTTAGAAATTATCTGGTTAATGGGAACAGAAATGCTTTAAAAGCAAATCAAGTAAAAATGAAGTTTAAAAAGAAAATGATACAGGATAGTCTCACAGGGAAAGGACAATGAGTACAGCAAGGCTTAATGAGAGGTGGAGCTCTCCCCATGCTTCTGTTTCTTCCTGGGGCCACATGATGTCTCCTCTTTACTTCTCTCTGCACACATGCTCCATTCTCAGGCTTTGTTCTAGATGGTTATTTAAAAAAAAAAAAAAATCTGTTCTCCTATTAAGCTGTTAATTGCAGATTTGGCTTAAAATGACCTTGCATCTTAGCTTCCCAGGCTACTAGGTTTCTGTGTCTAGATTTCTGAGAGAGAGAGAATGATTTTCTCTGAGGTTGGATGTCCAATTCTGGCCCAATTAACTCTGACTGCAAGCAGTGGGGAGTGGGTTTGGGAAGGTCATGGGTAAGGGCTCTGTGCAGGGAGACCAAGATCAGCATCTCTAATATGCTTATATACCTAATATTTTACATAAAATTTTATGGAATGAATGGACTAAACCCCTCCCATATTTGAATCTGCTCTGTTTTAATCAGTGGATGAGGAAGGAGATTCAGGATCATGAGTTGAAAGTTTTTAGGACTGAAGACTGGAAGTGTCAAATACCGCTTTTGCTCAGACTTCACATTTTATTAGGCAGAACTCAGTCATACGACCATACCTAATGGAAATGGTGACTGGGAAATTTAGTCTATCTGTGTGCCCAGGAGAAAAGGAGAACATGGATGTTGGTGAGAAGCAGACAGTTTCTGCCTTAGGTCACATCTTTTATTTTGAGCCTGATATTTCAGAGGACAGCCGTACCCTTTGCCAGTTTGTCCCTTAGAGAAACATTATGCTGGATAGGTTAGAAGACCGATTTGAGTGGCATTTCTTATGTTATTTTATGGCATTATAAAACATTCTTGCCTTGATTATACATGTGTAAGATTTTCAGAGAAATGAAAGCTAATGAAAGCAAATGTTGATCAGTATCCTTCAAAAGTTGCATTAGAATGATAATCTAAATTTTCAACTTGAAGAGCTTAGCGATAAACTCTTAGGTTCTGTCCTTGTTATACTCCTTCGTATTTAGTTTATGACATTCTTTCTTAAAAATAAAATGTCCTTGCTAATACAGATTACAATTCAATAAAAACAAATGATACAGAAAAGTATACCATGTCAGCTGGCTCATAAAATAAATGGGGATAATACATATCTGTAGAAAATGAGGATGAATAAAAAGATAATCAAGGTATATAATACTCTGCCCACTACACATTCCTCTAAAAAGAAAAATAAATAAGTAAGCCAAATTACCAGTGAAGACTAATTCCGTAAAATAAGCAGGTTACTCTGTTGAGTAAAATTGGGAACAGGCTATCAGCATTTGCAAAGGGAATTATAATTGAATTTCTTTACAAATGAATGAATTTCTCTTAAATCCTAGAAAATTAGGGGTCTGGTTTAATGTTAAACCTGTGCTCATAAATTTTGCCTACATTTCATGTTTGTACCCTTTTAAAATGATCTTTGGTGGGAAATGAACTCTTGAAAACTTTGGTATGGCATTCGCTTGTGTCTTCATGGAAAAGATTTGTAAATTCAGAGGAGGATTGAAAGTCTTACCCATCAATAGCTTTCCAGATTGTCTCTGGTTTAAAAGAATTACAGCTTACACACCATATCTCAGGACCTAAATTACTATTAAATATAAAGAGAATGGAAAAATGGTAAGCTTACTAATCTAAGTAAATAATTTTTATATATTGGCCTTAGCCTTTTAATACAGGAACATTTACATTAGCAGAAAATACTAATTTTGTTATTTACTCTTCAAGTGGTGTAGGATTTTTTAATATTAATTTTTAAATTAAAATTACATCTATAGATTATGGATTTAACTTAGAGAATGAGCATGACTCGAAAGGGCATTATTATGAAGTAGAAGATAAGTGTTTACTTCCATTTATTTTGGAGCCTACTAAAAGAACTTGGTAAAACATAGTAGAATATATAGTATTTTATTTTTCTTTCTTTTTTTTTTGTCTTTTTAGGGCCACACCCACGGCATATGGAGGTTCCCAGGCTAGGGGTCCAGTCGGAGTTGTAGCTGCCGGCCTATACCACAGCCACAGCAACACCAGATCCGAGCTGCATCTGTGACCTACCCCACAGCTCACGGCTACACCAGATCCTTAACTCACTGAACGAGGCCAGGGATCAAATCCGCAACCTCATGATTACTAGTCGGGTTCATTAACCACTGAGCCACGACAGGGAAGTCCAGTATTTTCTTTTTCTACCATTATGTATATATATGTTGGAGTTAGTAGCCTGGAATATATATATATATATATATCACTTATCTCTAAATGTCCTGTTACAGAAATGTCTGATACACTGTCGAGAAAAAATATTCTGATGTATTCTGAACAGGGAGACATGACCATTAGTTCACTTTCATAATAAGTATTCATCCTCCTAATATCATTATGTCATTTGTGTAATTAAAAGAGTCGAAATAAATATTTCCATAAAAACATATTCAATGAAATAATAAGCTCATATGTATTCATTTTGAAAAGAGAAAAGCCAGATGATCATGTTGTTTAAGATTTTATTACCTTAATGATGACGTTAGGAGTGATATCAGGGATATTGTGAGTTAATATGTGCACAGTAGTCAAGAAAATGGGTTTCATTGTTTATGCATGGATTTTAAAATATTTATTGAGTGCCTCCTGTTTGTTAGGAACTATTTTAGATGCTGGGTATACAGCTGTAAATAAAACAAACATTTCTGCTCTCATGTAGATTGAATCCTGGTAATCAAAAAAACTGAAGTAGATTCCCAACTCTACTGTTTCCTGATTGTATAACCATGTGAAATTTACTTAAATTTAGTAGTTGAACCTCAGCCACCTCAACTATGAAATGTGGGTAATATCATCTACCTTATTGTGAGGATTAAATGAGAAAAAAACCCCACAAATTATTTTTGCAGAATGCCTGGCACATAGCAGATGTTCTGTAAATGGTCATTGTTCTTGCCATTAACAGTGATTATTTCTGATTATTAGTAGTTTTATTAACAATAATTCTTTAATTACCCAAATGTCTCAAAAGGAGATGAAAGTGAATCAACTATTTCTTGGACTTATTTGTTTCTTTTAGATTATGTGAAAATGAAATAAAAGCTTGTTATCATTTTTTTATCTTCAGTAGACCAAGAAATATTTGCTCACAAGTGAAACAGTTATTTTAAGTCCCTAAGCCCCATTCATTCTGCACAAGTGATCAAGAGCCTTTCAGGAGAAGCAAAAGCATCATGCAAATCAATTTATATTCCTCAAGTACCTTTGGAGTATGAGACAAGGAACCTAGAAATTAACACTTAGTCCCTGCCCTCAAGGAATATACAGTCCACAGGCAGTTGAGGAGATTGAGCCGATGTTACTTCTGATTAAAAGAGAACAGGGGGAGTTCCCATCATGGCTCAGCAGTTAACAAGCCCGACTAGCATCCATGAGGCTGCAGGTTCAATCCCTGGCCTTGTTCAGTGGGTTAAGGATCCAACACTTCTGCAAGCAGTGGCAGAGGCTGCAGTCATGGCTAGGATCTGGTGTGGCTGTGGTGTAGGCTGGCAGCTACGGCTCAACCCCTCGCCTTGGAAGTTCCATATGCCACGGGTGCAGCCCTAAAAAGCCAAAAAAAAAAAAAGGAGAGAGAGAGAAACAGGGAATAATAGCCACAAAAAAAGATTTTTTAAAGAGTCCTTTCATCTACTAACTAATCAACTTGGAAAATCACAAAAATACCATTCTGGACCATAGAGTATTGCCATTTTAGATTATAGAACTAAGACCTAAGCCTAGAAAAATTAAGGTTTAGATAGATATCTTGAAACTATTTTTCTTAAAAACAAAAACAAAACAAAACAAAAAACCTCTTACAAATTGTGAACAACATGGAAAGACTAGAGACTTTTTATGAATACTCAGTATATAAAGTTTGGACAAGACATATGGACAAGGGTGGCTTAAAATTTGAAAGAAAGAACCCTAGGACAAATAAAATGAAATCCTCCTTTATATTGCTGTTAATAAAAAAATACAATTTGTTACCCAGGAGGTTGTTCAAGCTGATAATACCATTTAGGCTCATAAAGAGCATCAAGAATAGGCTATTATGAAAAAACTAGAGATGTTGAGGTTGATATCTTGCCAGTAACTGCGCTTTGCCACAAAACAACACTAGACCTTCTTCTCATAGAAGAAAATTGAGCTGACCTAGCCTGACACTTTCTTTTATTTTCTCACGTTTTTGGAGGCATAAGAATAAATAACCTATGAATAGATATTTCTCCAAAGAGGATATGAAAAACATCCAACAAACATATGAAAAGATGCTCAGCATCACTAATTATCAGAGAAATGCAAATCAAAACCACAATGAAATGTCACCTCATACCCATTAGGATGGCTATCATCAAAAGACAAGAAATAACAAGTGTTAACAAGAATGTGAAGAAATGTGTTGGTGGGATTGTAAAACGACACAACTGCTGTGGAAAATAGTGTGGAGGTCCACAGAAAAAGAAAAATAGAGCTGACATATGATCCAACAATCCCACTTCTGGGTATATACTCAAAGGAATTGCAAGCAGGATCTTCAAGATATATTTGTATACCCGTGTTTATAGCAGCATTGTTCACAGTGACCAAGAGGTAGAAGCAACCCAAATGTGCATCAACAGATGAATGACTAAACAAATATGACATACACATACAGTGTATATACAAACAATTAGCCTTGAAAAGGAAGTAAATCCTGTTACATGTATAAACCTTGAGGGCATTATGTTAAGTTAAATAAACTAGTCACAAAAAGATGTTGCATAAGTCCAGTTATATGAGGTATCTAAAATAGTCAAATTCATAGAAACAGAAAGTAGAATGGTAGTTACCAGGGGCTGGGGAGGGGAAGAAAGAGGAGTTGTTGTTTAATGGGTATAGAGTTGCAGATTTTCAAGATGAAAAATTTTGGAGATATGTTTCACAATAATGTGAATACACTTAACACTACTGAACTATACACTTAAAATGTTAAATTTTATGTTTTGTATTTTTTATCACTGTAAAATACATTTAATAATTTTAAAAGAATAAATACCTAAATTCCACTATCCTATCTGAATGTGATTTGGCCCTAATAACTTGACTCAAGGCCTTTTCATTGCAGTCTTCTTTCTTATTCTTTTGTAAGATCAACCTTAGCTTCTAACTGAATGTAAACTGAATTCCCTCCTCTGGGTATAAAAATGACTCTAATGCTTATGGCTAAGGGAATGCAGGTTTAGAAATTCATCATTAGTATGATTACAAGAGGTAACAGAAAAAAATTCATTAGTTATTTATGCATCTCTTATTAGAAAGCTATAGATTTCTGTCTATTTCCTATAGAATTTTAAGTGCCACATTAAATCACATCATTTAGTGCTAACAGATGCCCCCAGAATTATGTAGTATGAAGGGCTTAAAAAGAGAGAGTACATTTTCTCCTTTTTTATAGATGATTTAAAAATCCTTACAGGAGCATTTATTATATTCCCATTTACCACCGCTGGGTCTCATCAGTCTTAAAGTTTTTTTTTTTCAGTTTCCTTATATGCCCATTTCCTTTTGGCAATATCTTGCTTTTCCTTTTTAAGTTTGAACTTGAATATTAAAACAGATGCAAAGGAGAGTACTACTTACACATAAACTCTTGAACTGCATTTTTATCATTTCCTCTGTGGAAAAAACCCAATTGTGTGAAATTGATAGCAACATTTTGGTATATCCTCAGGTCCCCTGGGAAAAGCAATGTGCTTAGACAGATGATCTGATTTTATGAGCACATAGCTGAAGTCTAGCACTGTGCATTTGTCTTTATGCTCTTTCTTTTTTCAGGGAGTATGAAAACACATTTAGGCAGTAGTTTCACTTTCCAACAATGGACTGCAAAGCCTTTGACAATACATAGCATTTGCATTGCTGTTTTTCATGATGCACATCAAAGTGTAGATCACTTTCAGCAGAGAATCTTAACCTCAACTTGTTAATAAGGAGACAAGAACCTTAGTAATATGAACTCATTTTATTATCTACCCTCACTGAAGACCGTGATTTGGATTCCACTCAAATATGAATTAGTTTAAATGTTGCTCTGCTTTGACTGTTGAATTTATTCATTATGCTGTAATATTTTACTTATGAAACTGCATTTGAAAATCCTTTGGTATATATCAAGATGAAATTATAGTGCTCAGGAATATTGATTATTGCTTGTAATTGCCATCATAATAGCCAACAATTCTCTCTCTTTCTTTGTCTTTCTTCGACCTCTTAATGATATAGCTTACCAAATCAATATCCAACATATGGGGCCACTTACGTTGTCTCAAAAATCCAATTGTTCTCCTTCATAAATATGCAAGGAATTGAAGATTTTATCTCCAAACATTGAATAGAAGGGCCCCATACTGCTGGATTTCTCTTTTATCCCATAGGAACATATCAGAGTGTTTCTGTATAGGATCTGTTATATGTAGGTGACATTTTATCACCCCCAGAGTAACTACGGAGTGTGGTGGGGAGATGGAAAGGCTTATCCACTCTTGTTGTCTGTAAAGTGCTATACTTCTCGCTAACTAGTAAATTTGATGGCTGAAGGAGAAAACATAGGCTGAGAGAGATAACTAGAAATTAAAGAAGAAATCTACCTCCTTATGACATGAAGATGATTATTTCATGGAGTAAAGAGGAAGTGTAATCAAATAGAAGGAACATAATGCTGTGAGTCACTTTTTCAATAAAATATGTTTATTCTTATTTCTGCTAAACACCACTTCTCCATTCCGGGTATACATCCATTGCCTTTAGAAGCAGCAGTGACTCCTTTATATTCTGAAGACTAGCTCCTTTCTAATGGTTGCCCAATCATTCAAAATAGTTAAGATTGTCTTTAAAACTTACTATGAGAAAATGTGACATACAAAAAAGATATATATGTATTATATAGTACCGTTTGAACAGATTGTATTTGTTTAACCCAGGTCAGTTAGCCCAGAAGATTAGAACCTGGTGGTAATCTGGTGAAGAATGGTTGGCAGGTAGCACAGGGCAATAGGAATACACTATTTTGCAAGTCCCTGATTCTACGTACATTCATGCCATCAACTACCGATGTTTCTTTTAAGTAATACACTTTAATTCTCTGGGCCACCATTTCCCTACCTGCAAAATGAGAGTCTTGGGCTGCTAGATGATTTCTGAGATCCCTTCTAACTTTGTGATTCTGTAGCCATCATTCTCACATTTTTGTCATTGGGACCCAAAAAGAACAGAGTAAAAGTATGGCTAAACCCAATGTCAACCATGTGCCAAAATCAACACAAGGTGTGCTGCTTCTGTGCCCTTCAAGGCCTGGATTCAAATCTTCCTGTGTCCACTAATTCTGTAATCCTTGTGTAATATACTATAAGGTAGTGGTTATGAGCAATGGTTCACTCTTTTCTCTGCTCCACCATCCTATGTGTGGTTGAATTTGTTCCTTGCCATGTCTTCTCACTAGACTTCCAGAATCAAGTGATTCTTGGCCAAGAAGCAAAAGCAGAACTGTCCCATCACCCAATGGATTAGAATGAAAACTGATAATAAAATCAGGTACAATTCCAAGAGAAGACATTGGAGAAGAACCAAGCTGGGTCTGTAAGAAGCCCCATACATGAGGTGGCACAGGTATTTATGCTGTGTCCTGGTCACTTGCATCTTACCATATCACATTGGAACAGCTGGATGTTTTATTGGGGAAACGACTTCTCTCTTTGTGTCAGTGTTTCTGCACTAGCACTTTGGCTCAGTAATAAATATGTGAGACCTTTAAAAAAAAAAAAAAAAGCAAAGGCTCTGGAGCCAGACTGCTTGGGCTTGAACACAGCTTTACCAGTTACTAGCTGTGGGACCATGGACAAATTCCTTAACCTCTCTGTGCATTGACTTTCTCAACTGTTAATGTAGATACTTACTATAATGGGGATGTTGTGAAGATTAAATTATATAATGCTTAAAAATTATTTAGAACAATGTCTTGTACAAGTAAGCACTTGAGGAATGTTACCTCTTATTATCGTTAGTATGATAACTATTGTCATTACCACTTTGCTCCTACTAAACCTCTTTTGGTCTCTGTTTCATCATCGTAATAATAATATACTAATATTATAACAATAATATAGTAATATATAACATATATAATAACATATATAATAATTATAATAATAATATAAACCCCACATACATATAAGGATCAAACTATTGCATATAAAGTGCCTACCTTGGTGACTGGCCTTTCTATATACTCAATAAATCTTGTTCACATAAATAGAACCAGCTATGAATATGATCGGTGTGAGTCTTTGCATTTTCCCAATCCCAATTTTTTGATACTGGTTACAAAAGCAATACAAGCTCAAGGCAGAAAACTTCAAAAAATATCCCTACTCTCCAAAGGTAACACAAATTATTATTTTTCCATGAGCATATATATATATATGTGTATATATATATATATATATAATTTAAAAATTATGTTCTATTACCCATACTGTTTTGAAGACTACTTCTTTTACTTGGTAATAACTGTATACACTCTTCCTAGTGAATATTCTTTTACAATGTAATTTGTAATGGTTATATAGTATTGTATTGTGTTTATAAAATAATTTACTTATTCAAATATCTATTAGCATTTTGGTGGGTTTTTTTCTGTCATAAATAACACTGCAGTGAATGACTTCTTATATACGTTGTCATACACATCATTTCCTAAGGATGAATTCCTGTGGGCATAACTGTTGGACAGGGATATACATATTTAAAGTCTTTTGTTACATAATGCCAAATTGCCCTCCAAAAAGGCTTATCAATCTACACTCCCCTCAGCAACCCTGACCTTTAAATAACCTTTACTCTCATGATACTAAAGCAAAACTCTCCAGTGTGACTATTTTTTATTAACTGGCATGCGGACAGTTGTTTTTTCATTTAGACATGTATGCCTTTGTTCTTTAAAAAGTGGAAGCTGGAGATCAGTCTTAAAATAGTCTTAATGAGGAGTTATCTTGTGGCACAGCAGATTAAGTATCTCGTGTTGTCACTGCAATGACTTGTGTTGCTGCTGTGGCACAGATTTGATCCCTGGCCCAGGAACATGGCCAAAAATAAAAGTAATCTTGATCATTTATGCATCTGGCCATATGTGACATGTACAAGGTGATGTTGGCTCTTTGCTTAGTGGAGGGGTCTTGTGTTGTAGTACATTAAAATGTAGCACCCGAGCATTATTTTTTTTTTTTTTTAATGAGAGTTGCAACGTTTATTTCAGGTTCTCTCTTGGTTTGTTTTTTTGTTTGTTTTTTTTTTGTATTTTTTTTTCTTTTTTACCATACAGGCAGTATGTGGGAATTCCTGGGCCAGGGATTGAACCTACGCCACACAGCAGTAACCAGAGCCACAGCAGTGAGAACACAGGAGCCTCAACCCGCTAGGCCATCAGAGAACTCCCGCGTTTTTTGTTTAGCAGAGTATTTTACTGCCTTAGGAGGCACAGTAGAGTAGATTGAGAACTTTGGAGCCAGAATGACCTGAGATCCTATTCTGGCTTCATTATTCATGTGCTAAGTGAATTTAAGCAAATTATTTAACCTCTTTAGGCCTCTATTTCCTTAAATACACAATGAAGATAATAATATAGTCTATTGCATATGAGTGAAGATTAACTGAGATAGAGTGTTAAACACAATGCATGGCACTTAGAACTCGATAAAGTTCATGCACAAAAACATACTTTCATGGCACCTCCTTCCATGCGAATAAATCACTACTGTTCATTAAATATCCATATTACAATAGCGTGAACTGTCAATAATCATACTCTAGTAATTCAAATATGATAGCAGCATGAAGTTCTAGGGCAGGCAAAACTAATGCAAGGGAGAAAAATACAAAATAGCGGTTGCCTCTAGGGGGTAGGAATAGGGATTTTACTTAGAAAGGCAGGAGGGCCTTTCCTGGGGTGATGGGAATGTTACGTATCTTGATAGAGGCTTGGGTTGCACAAATTATTGCATTTGTCAAATTTCAGCAAATGTACACTTAAAATTTGTCCATTTCATTGTGTATAATTTTTAATTAAAATATATTTACATATAACAGTGTATAAGTTAAGGTGTACAACATGTTGATTTGATACATTTATATATGCAATACAATTGCCATTTGTAGTGTTAGCTAATACCTCTAACACATAATTATTTCTTTTTTGTGATGAGAGTAACTAAGACTTACTGCCTTAGCAAGTTTGATATTTATTTATATTTATTATTTATAATAATATCATGCATTAGATTTCCAAGACTTATCTGTTAGTTGCAAGTTTGTAACCTTAAATATCTCCCCTATCCTCCTCCTCTCACCCTCTGATAACCACCACTCTACTCTTTGTTTTTATGAGTTCCTGGATGGACCTTAAGGATATTATGCTAAGTCAGACAGAGAAAGACAAATACTATATGATCTTATTCATATGTGGAATCTAAAAAAGTTAAACTCAGTATTTCCCTGAGACTCTGCAGTAACAACCTCACTAGTATCCATGGGGATGCGGGTTCAGTCCCTGGCTTCCCTTAGTGGGTTAAGGATCCAAAGTTGCCATGAGCTATGGTGTATATCACAGATGCAGCTCAGATCTGGTATTGCTGTGGCTGTGATGTAGGCCCCCAGATGTACTTCCAAGTCAACCCCAGTCTTGGAACTTCCATATGCCACAGGTGCAGCCCTAAAGAGAAAAAAAAAAAAAAAAAAAAAAGAAGGTTAAACTCATTATGTATAAATTTTACATTAAAAATATGGAAAAACTGGAGTTCCTGTCGTGGCTCAGTGGTTAACGAATCTAACTAGGAACCATGAGGTTTCGGGTTTGATCCCTGGCCTTGCTCAGTGGGTTAAGGATCCAGTGTTGCCGTGAGCTGGGATATAGGTCACAGACGCGGCTCGGATCCCGCGTTGCTGTGGCTCTGGTGTAGGCTGGTGGCTACAGCTCCTATTCGACCCCTAGCCTGGGAACCTCCATATGCCACGGGTGCTGCCCTGAAAAGTCAAAACAAAACAAAAATATGGAAAAAGTTATATGACTCTAGATAACAAAATGAAAGTTGAACTACATGAAATAAAGTGTACCGATGTATGCAGCTTACTATGGAATGCTTTTAAAAAATGAAATCAGATGCTTAAAAAAAGATGGACTAAGCAATGGAGAGATGTGATAACGTGAATATAGCCATGTTAACTACAGAATCTAGTTGACAAGTATATGTGTGTTTTAGGGTTTTTGTAATTTAAAATGCTTGTTTGATAACAGTCTTTTAAAATTTGAATCTTGTATTTTTAAGGCCAATGCTATTCATCGGGAGATGCACATCACTCAGACATGAAGTACACATGCCTAGGACCTACCCTAGATTTACTGAATCTCTTTACTTGATATTCCGTTGAATATATGTGTGTTTATGATAAAGTTCTTTCATTTGGCTGTATGTTTGGCAATTTTTCTAATAAAATATTGGGTGAAAATATGTCTGTGAAAGCTAGTCTCTAAATAAAATACTGGTCTCTAGGCCATTCATATTACCAAAATGTCTGATGACACTTGTATTTCTGTTTTTTTAATCAGATCTTGAGTATTACATTTAATGAAAGGGAGGAGCATAGGGAATAACATCAAATCTGGAATGTTAATGCTCTGAGTTTGAGAACTTCACTAGCCAGTAAGTCAGGGAACAGAAGACCTCTTTCTTCTTCTTAAAAGTCTAAAATAGAAAAACAAAAGGGAGACTGCCCAGGGCATTTTGGAATTTTGTTGTGTTCCTCCTAGTTGCCCTGTGTTTTGCCATAGCATGATTATTTAAAATTAGTACAGTTTGTATTTCTGTAGCAACTGGCTTTGATTTTGATTGCCCAAACTTTGTTTCCTTTGTGCAGGCATTTCCTGTTCAAACATGGATCTGGCTCCTCTGCTATCTTCAGTGCAGCCAGTCAGAACTACCCACTGACATCCAATACGGTGTACTCGCCTCCTCCCAGGCCACTTCCTCGAAGCACCTTTTCTAGACCAGCCTTTACCTTCAACAAACCCTACAGGTGCTGCAACTGGAAGTGCACGGCCTTGAGTGCAACTGCAATCACAGTGACTTTGGCCTTGTTGCTAGCCTATGTGATAGGTAAGTAAGTCCTTTTTGCCATGCCTCACTTTTCATCTTCAAGACTTGTTTTGCTTATGGTGGAGTTAGGGGCAGGGGCTTCTTTCTCTACTCTGCATGGGACCTACAAATTTGAACCAAGGCTTAGTATTATAAATAACAAATGGATTTCTTTTTTTTTTTTTTTTTGCCATTTCTTGGGCCACTCCAGCGGCATATGGAGGTTCCCAGGCTAGGGGTTGAATCGGAGCTGCAGCCACTGGCCTACGCCAGAGCCACAGCAACGTGGGATCCGAGCCGCGTCTGCAACCTACACCACAGCTCACGGCAACGCCGGATCGTTAACACACTGAGCAAGGGCTGGGATCGAACCCGCAACCGCATGGTTCTTAGTCGGATTCGTTAACCACTGCGCCACGACGGGAACTCCACAAATGGATTTCTAATTAGATTTTTTTGGTACTTCCTAACCTTAAATACTGCTGAGGAGAGTAAAGATTGCTCTTTGAGAAGAAATATTTATACTAATAACACAGTTGTATTGATTGCAATTACTGTAGTTAACCATTTTCCCTTCAATTAAAAGGTTGTTACGGTTTTCTCATTAGAAGTCATAAGTACCAATCTACAATAGCTTCTTAAATTATAGTTAAACAATAATACTACTACCGAATTTTCAGGTAGCAATTTTGTTAAAGTAATAGTTATTTGGAAACTATTGGAAAAAATCCAGCACATAATTTCTTTCCAAAAAGTCAGAGTTTTACAATGGGACTAAAATACACACACACACACACACACACACACACACACACATATATACATAAATATATATATATTCTTATATTTACTAGGTAAATGGCTACAAAATTGTGTGCTTACAATGTTTGTGACGTTAAAGGAGAAAACAATAGTGAAGCACACTTTCCACTTTTAAGAGAAATAATGTTTTTCTTGAGGCATCTTGATTAACATCACCCTCACTCGATAGCAAATCGTATTGATTTTTCTGGGTGACATTTTGTTTTGACTGAATGTTAATTTCCTTGTTTGAGTGGTACTGAAGTCTAAAATGTAAATTAACTTTTGAAACACGTATTTTGTGGAAGCACTATTCCTAGAAGAATTTATGGTAGGAAAAATTTTAAGTATGTCATTCACAGCTTCTTTTCAGGTTTAGCCTGATTTCCTAATTGGAGGGGAATTACTGATGATGATGCAATGAATATGATTCTGAGAGATAGATTAAAAAGGGATTTAGAGTTGCTTATAATTATGCAAAAGCAAATTTTGTTGATTCTGATTATTAAAAATGTGAACAATAAGAAAGTTCTCATAGCCAGTTTTTATAAGAGTCTTAGAACAAGATAGTAAGTCAATAAACAAGGTGTATTTTGTAGGGGAGTCACTGACAATGCCAGAAGTACAGAATCATAGCCTATATTGACGTTTATGATGACCTCTTTTTTTTTCATCATACAATCTGAATATATTTGAACAATGCTTCTCTTAAATGTGGATAATATTAACCCTATAATATCGAAAATGTGTCTTTTATCTCAGACATTTCAGAATAACCCAACATGTATGTTTATTTGGTTTGTAATAACCTTTAATGAGGACTAAAGCTGAAGGAATGGAGGTTGGAGATGAGAAAGTACTGTAATAGAAATAGGATTTCAATATGGTATCATTCAAAACAAGGAGTAATTTGAAACGTTTAAATAATTAGACACTCTTTAAAGCATTCTTATTCAATTATGAGACAAACTCTTATAGGTTTTCGTCTATTAACTTTTACTATAACAGAAATAATATTTTAGATATAAGACCTTACCTCTGGGATAAACAAATCCAGGTAATAGTAAACTCTTTATTAATAGGTTTATACTGTGTTCAAACCTGTGTTTCTATTTAAGTGTATTATATAGCCAGTCTTATGTAAAAAGTGGTATTACATACTCTGAGGCTTGTTTAATTACATATTTATTCATTTCAGAAGTGAAAATAGAATATTTCAGTTATTTCAAGGACTGCTTTTTTTATAGGGTAAAATAATGGCATATAAAATTGATATGGCAGTAAAACAACATAGTGCAAGAATTATGAGCATGAATTTTCAGACCTCTGCCACTTCTTAGGCATGTTACCTTGGGCAAATGATTTAACATTTTAAGGCCTCCATTTCCTCATCTGTACAATTGGCCTAAAATTGTATCTATAACATGGGGTTGTTATAAGAATTAAATGAGTTAATAAATATAACTAATAATAATGCTAATAAGCATACTATAAGTGTTTATTGTTGTTGTTACCATTATTATCTATGTAATTATTATTTACTATTAAAACTCACTATTTCTCAGATTTGTCCATTTTATACATGGCTGTATCCCAGCCTCAAGGACAGTACCTGGCACATAGCAACCCTGTTGGTAAAAGCTTGTTGAAAAAAATGAATTATGCTCAGCATTCTACTTATATCAACTCATTGCATTCTCACAACAATCTTTAAGTGTAGCTATCTGTATTAAATATATTTCATAAATAAGGAAACTGAGGCATAGCCAAGGCAAGAGATCACATTGAGGTCACATTGAAATTAAGAGGTCGCATCACCAAGTTCCTGTTCTGGCTCAGCAGGTTAAGAACCTGACATAGTGGCCATGAGGATGCGGGTTTGATCCCTGGCGTGGCTCAGTGGGTAAGGATCTGGCATTGCCGTGAGCCGCAGCATAGGTTGCAGATGAGACTTGGATCTGGTGTTGCTGTGGCTATGGAGCAGACCGGCAGCTACAGCTCCGATCCGACCCCTAGCAGTTGTGGCCATAAAAAGAAAAAGAAAAAAGAGAGGTTACATCACCAAGAATTGGGGATCCTGAGCTTTGAGCCAGAATAGACTGACTCCAGAGGGCATGCTTTTGAGCACCAGGCCTTGCTGCCCATCTAGCACTGCAGTAAACTTAGCAGCTCATTTACTTCTTGGTCTACCAAATAAATCCACCAACTTCTTTTTTTATTATATTAAAAATTAAATTAAAGGAGTTCCCGTCATGGCGCAGCGGAAACAAATACGACTAGGAACCATGAGGTTGCGGGTTCAATCCCTAGCCTGGGAATCTCTATATGTTGTGGGTGCGGTCCTAAGAAGCAAAAAAAAAAAAAAAAAAAAAAAAAAAATTAAATTAGATTTACCAGGTCATCCATTGCAATGGTTACTACAGCTAAGATTTGTGGATTGCTTACTGTGAGACTCTTTTAAATGCACAAATACCAGGCTAAATGCTAGCACAGTAGGTTGAATGGGTTCAAAATGAGATGTTAATGGCAAACACTAGAACTTTATTCTGAGTTCTGTCATGAACTGGAGATTATGTGACTTTGAATAAATCCGTTAAAATCTCTTCCTCAACTTACCCTATTTGTGCCTTATCAGGCCACCTCTGGAGGGTAGAGTAAGAATTCATAAATAGGCATTTTAGTGAAAGATGTCACATAAGAACTGTAACATACAAGATGATTTTTAAATGGCTTTCTGTGGTTGAAGTAAAAAAGTATTATATTTCAAAATACAAAGCCATTTCACTCTCAACTCTTGCTGAGTCTGTAAGAGTTATCGTTTTTTTCTTTCAATCCCCCTTTGCAGTTGCTTGTATAACCCAAGTAAGATCTTTCACTAAAACTATTTACTGCTTCTGTTTCCCGTGCAAATTCCTTTCTGCTATTTCATTTTCCTCTATTATCCATTATACATAACCTTTAGATACTAATGGCTGTAAGCTGTGCTGCCCTCAATCCACTAGGGGAAATCACATCAATATCAATGGGACATCAATAGACATTCTGTACATTATGGCTCTTTAAGTGGTCATTGGAAAGCAGTGGAAATCCAGCATGTGAAAAGTCAGAGCTGGGTTGTTCAAGGAGCCGGCCCCATCTCCACATCTACCTGCTATAACTTTTGGGTCAGCAAGAAAATAATTTCTATGAATAAGTTTTGAGGTCATAAAATTTGGTGAAGGGAGGCATGAGAAGATACTGATTATATGAAGATATTATGGAATGGCTATTGTCATCACTTACCCATAAATCTGTAATATTTTCCATATGAATCAAAAAATATGTCCCTATGCTTCAGCCTCTCTGATATTTTGGCATCAGTGATGTATCAGTGCCAGTCAGAAGCACATTTGCTTGAATTTACAAATAAGCCATATGAGGTAGTAGTCAGGAAGACAGATGACCATATGCAAGGCATCAAGAGAAGGCGAGGTTAAGGTACTTCATCAATGGTTGTGAAGGGCACAAACTCTGCTTCTCTGGTAATCTTTGATGTTTTGACCAAGTTTTTCCACAGTCAGCAGTTTGTATAAAAGGCAATAGAAACTCACAGGAATACATTGTGCCTGGGGTCAAATGGACTGTAGCAATGAATGAGTTGGGGAGTAGGGATTTGGGACTCTTAAACCCAATATCATCCATTAATGATATCCATGTTCCTTTTCCTTTGACTTGAAATTACTACTGATCCATACCACCTTAAGGGGATGCAGGTACTGTCCAAACTCTACAGATGAAATAATTTAAGTCCATAAATCTCCTTGCCATGACATGTTATGTAGCTCACATGTGAAAACTTGACCAGAATAGTACAGAATTAGGAGAGATAGAATATTGAGTCCAGTTCTGTGATCAAAAGTCACTGCTGTGGCTCGGGTCTCAGCTGTGGCACGAGTTCAGTCCCTACCCTGAGACCATCCACATGCTGCAGGCATAGACAAAAAATAATAATAATAATCATTTTTTAAAAAGTTTAGAGATGAGGAGTTCCTGTTGTGGCTCAGCAGAAAGGAATCTGACTAGCGTCCATGAGGATGCAGGTTCAATCCCTTGCCTCGCTCAGTGGGTTAAGGATCTGGTGTTGCTGTGAGCTGTGGTGTAGGTCGCAGATGTGGCTCGGGTCTGGCATTGCTGTGGCTCTGACGTCGGTCGGCAGCTACAGCTCTGATTAGACCCCTAGCCTGGGAACCTCCATATGCTGTGGACGCGACCCTAAAAAAAGACAAAAGACACACACACACACACACACACACACACACACACAAATACCATGGAAAAGAGAAATCAGTGAAATAAAGGCCAAATGGTTCCTGGTCGGATTTGTTTCCACAGCACCACGACAGGATCTCCTCTTTTCCTTGGTATTTTGACCCTTCAAATTATTTTGTATTTCTATCTGGAGGCCATATCCGGGTTGACACACATTTTCTTTAAAATGCATTATAGCTTATAACATTCAAGAAATGACTCAGCATAAAATGCTAAAAAGCATTTCACTTTATCCTATAGACCATTATCAATCCTTTTGGTGTCATGTTTAATACTTATTACTACTTCTAGTTCACTCTTCTGGACCCATTTACAATAATGATGGCAGTTTCTGCATTAACATTGACTTTACCTCCTACCCATGAATCTACCAACTTTCTAGCAATCTCTCTAAGCAAGGATCTGGAAAATGGTGGTATAACTTCAGTCTAATTATAAATCTGCCATCCATGCATTTATCAGAACTCTTCTTTAAAAAAGATTTATATTTTCATCTGACACCACCTTTTTAGTAATATGTCCCATAACTTTTATCCCCACTATGTTAAGTGGCACTTTTCCCTGTCATAAATAAAAGTATAAATTCAATCTAAATTAAACATACTAAAATGACAGGAAGAACCTGTGTCACATACAATCAATTTCCAAACAATACTAGCACTTATTGCTGAAAATGAAGGCACTTTAACAAAAGGCAAATACTATGCTTATTTTTTTTCTTAGAACTCTAACATGCTGGGGATTTGAGTCATAAAGAGATAATTTCTGTGGTGAATGAGTAATGGATACTAAACATAGGTCTTGCAGCAAGAGATTTTTTTTTTGTTTCAAGGAGAGGCAGTTACCCTACTAAGTACTTCCCATAACACCACTGTCTTAACCTGGGTATGGAAATTAAAATGAGACTTTGTGAAATAGTTCCACTGGAAGGTATAGTAAAAGAGGACTGGACAACATGCTAGTAATTTTGGAGATTTTTACATGCCTAAGAAATTTTAGAACAGCAAGAATCAATCTTGCAAATTCAGGAAAAAAATTCTCTCTCAAGAAATCTCTTTCAAAGTAAATAATTTTAATTGTTTTGCATGAAGGAACTTTCATTCCTTTTTAGCTTAGTTTCTGCTCATCCAAATTATATATATATATATATATATAACATATATAGATATGTGAATATTTTTAGACTCACATTACATAAGTTGTTAAGCTATACTTACTCTAAAGTGAATAAGAATAATTCAATTAGAGCAATGGCTTTGAAACAGATGGCAGGTTAACCCATTTAAAACTTCAGAAATGTGACTGAATTTTAATATAGAACAGCTAGAGTGGGGAGAACCAGGATCACCAGCAGAATATCTGATTTGTCACAGTCAAAACTAAGAGGTGGCATCTTACAGGGTGGAGACACATTCATTTGGAGCTTAGCAATATTCCCTTTACAGAAAGGTGAAAAAGCATAATATGTTTTGTTGTTGTTGTTGCTGCTATTTCTTGGGCCGCTCCCGCGGCATATGGAGGTTCCCA
The DNA here is from genome assembly GCF_016906955.1 of Phacochoerus africanus. Taxonomy (NCBI): domain Eukaryota; kingdom Metazoa; phylum Chordata; class Mammalia; order Artiodactyla; family Suidae; genus Phacochoerus; species Phacochoerus africanus. The sequence continues at coordinate 106,326,363 of NC_062560.1, read as the reverse complement.
GGCTAGGGGTCGAATCGGAGCTATAGCCACCGGCCTACGCCAGAGCCACAGCAACAGGGGATCCGAGCCGCGTCTGCAACCTACACCCCAGCTCACGGCAACGCCGGATCGTTAACACACTGAGCAAGGCCAGGGACCAAACCCGCAACCTCATGGTTCCTAGTCGGATTCATTAACCACTGCGCCACGACGGGAACTCCCATAATATGTTTTATTAAATACAAATACGTTGGAAAACCTGAGGTAGCACAAATGGAGGATGGGGGGAGCAGAAAATGAAGATAGTTAGCAGGAGCAAATCATGAAAGGCATTTTAAGTCATGGTAAGTAGCTTGTAATTTAACCCAAGAGCAAATGGGAAGTTTTTTTAATGATCTTTCATTAAAGAAAGAAAGTTATTTGCTCTGATTTATGTTTAGAAAAAAAAAAATCACCCTAATGGCAGTATGGCAGTTGGAATTACCAGATGGTGGTTATGAAATCAAAGTTATGAAGTCAAATTAGGAGATTATAATAGTAATCTAGGTGAGTGATAGTGAGACCATAAACTTTTAGGAATGGAAAAGAAGAAGATGGAATCAAGAAGTATTTACAAGATAAGATATATTTGATTTTAGTGACTGATTGCATGTGGCAGGAGAGACCAGAGTTGTTGTCTGGCTTACGTCTGGGTAAATGGTGATGCTGTTAGCCAAGAAGGGCTATAGAAGGAAGAGGTTTAAGGATGAAAATAGACATAGAGGTCAAGATACTTAGTAATTATTAAATATCTGGTCCTGAAGTTTTAGAAGCACCTACCTGTTGAGGGCACCAATATCATGGGAATAGAATAAGGGAAAAATGAGTGTTAAGACTGGAACACTGAGAAATACTAATATTCAAGAAGGCCGAGGACAAAGAAGCTGTGAAGTAGGCTAAGAAGGGGTGACTAGAGAAGTTGGAAGAAAATTCTTTGATGGTAGTCCTCAATGGGTAGTCTGGAGACCACTAGGGACCCCAAGACCTGTTGGGTGGTTCACAAAGTCAAACTACTTTCATAATACCACAAAGACATTTTTTACCTTTTTCACTATAATTCCCTCATGAATGTTCAGTGCAGTTTTCCAGAGGCCACATGATAGGTGATATCATAATAGATTGCATATAAAAACAGATATGAGGATCCAGCTGTCTTCCATTAAGCCAGATTATTAGAGAGATTTTCAAAGAGTTAAAAGATTTAAGGAGTTCCCATTATGGCTCAGCAGTGATGACCCTGGCTAGTACCCATAAGGATGTGGGTTTGATCCCTGGCCTCCCTCAGTGGGTTAAGGATCCGGCATTGCTGTGAGATGTGGTGTAGGTCGCAGATGTGGCTCAGATGTAGGCTGGCAGCTACAGCTCCAATTCGACCCCTAGCCTGGGAACTTCCATATTCTGAGGGTACAGCCCTAAAAAGACCAAAAAAAAAAATTTAAACAATGGTCACTCCTCCAATTTTTGGTTTTGTGAAATATAGTTGTGTATCATAAAGTATGTTAAGCTAAAACGTAATAATTTTTAAGTAATAAATTAATAAAAAATTAATTGTAAAAATTATCAGTCTTAATTTCTAATATAGTTAATATTGATAAATATAACATACATCAACAACATCTCTTTGGCATCCTCAGTGATTTTTAAGAGCATAAAGAGACTGAAATATTTGTAAGAGGATAAGGTAGGAAGACCAAATACATGGTGTTTCAAAAGAAGCAATTAAGTTAAAAGGGCACCATTTATTTTTTGCACCAAGGTGGAGGCTTGCAGAGCAAATGAAGCAAGAAGACAAAAGGGATATTATAGTTGCTGGTGATAAAGTTTTTTAAATGATTGACCAAAGGGTCAAACTTAGTAGGGAAGGAGAATAGGAAGAAGAAATTAGTGGCATGCTAAACAGGAGACAGGTCCAAGTATCTAGAGCTCTGGATGATATCATAGGGTAGTTATGGCTGTGAATGAGCTGAATAGAGCTAAGATGAGATGGTCAGAGTGTAGCATATTATAATCTTATATTTTAGACTCAGAGCATAAAAATGTAACTCCCCTATATATTTCAGACCTAGTTAAGGAACATATATGAGCAGCTCCTTCCAGATGAATCATTTGCTCAGGGAAGGCGAGATTCTTTTCTAGGTATAATCTCCCAAGGTGGGCTTCCCTTGGTAGACTTACAAGCTCAACAAAGTATGGATAGTGTTTAAATAAGAGCACTGCATTATATTGGATCCTCCAATATAGATAAGACCCATGTGGAATTCCAGATCACAGTGTGGCTCCTCAAGTGTTCCTTTCTTGGGGCTCCTAACATATTGAGAGGGTCCGAGATGACCCATTGTGGTTTTCTGCTGATTAAAACCTCATATAGCATTGCCAATCTAACTAATATAGACCTAAATAACAAATTATAGTTAACTTCTAGAATAATTGCTTACCATGAGAGTTTCTAAGGAAGGGCCTCACAAATGTCTCATTTTCAAGTTGAATTGGCAGCAGGAAATTTTTAACTAGAAGAAAAGATATATGTTATGGTACATTGTAAAAGAAGAAAAAAACCGAACAACTCTTGATTCCATTTCATTTATTTTATATTAAATAAACGTCATGGTCTAATCAAATGATCAGGAAACTGAAGGCTAGCATATGTACGTAGAACATCAGAGGAGGCTTTTGAGCTCTCAGATAAACTAGTTGTGGCTATGGCCAAAAATGAATACAAATGTGGTTTTGACAGCAAGCAATCTGTGTTGTTCTACCACCTGATACAGAAGAGGCACATTTTACTTTTTGATATTCATAGATTTCACCAGATCAACCAGCCCCTTTGTTTATGTTGAAGGGAACCTTGCTTCAACCTTAATTCAGTTTTGCCCTTTGTTCCCTGAAAGAAGAACCTAGGTTCTCTTTGATCTTGAACTTTATTTTAATTAAACATAGATGTTAAATATGGCAAATAGCGATACCACATAGTGTCTTTTGTGTCCAAATACTTTGCAAAACTAACTAGTAAAATTATGGAGTTTAATGAAAATAATAGTAAATAGAGTACATAAAAGATTTTGGATTTTACTCATAACAAGCAACCAAGCTAATATTGGCTGCACAGGAGAGATGCCTGCTATAAAGAAATTAGGAACATGTATACTATGCTATGAGAGAACTTCAAAATTTTTGAAATGGTGTGATTTTGTTAAAGATCACGTGCTACTTCTAGACATAATCATAATGAATCTAAACCCTCTGAAGTTATCAAATAGTTCAGTAGTTTTCCCACCACCTCACAGAGAGCCAAGAAGTTTTTTACATCTTTGACAGTGGTAAAGCTGGCTTTAGTTAGTACATAAGTAGTTGAAAAGTCAAATAACTTTGGAACCTATTTGAATTATTTAGTGTGGGGGAGGTGAACATTTTTATGCCAGTGGGAAAATGTGTTAAAGCACTGCACATACTCAGTACTACTCCAGGCTGTAATAGCACATGCTCACAGATTATCATATAGGGTATTGCAGACATCGCACTAGTTAAGATTTACCAACATAGAAGACTGTGGGAGTATTTGAAAGCCAGATGGTACAAATAGATTCATTCTTTGTCATGCCTAAAACACAGCCTGTTCCAAGATTGAACAAAACCCAAACAAACCATTAGTATCTTTGGTTTCTGTTCCTGTCTGCTATATGTTTTTAGTTTGGTTTCCCTGACCAAATCCTGTCCTTGCAGTAGCTGGCATAAGTCTCCTTGCTGACAGGCATCAATCTAATCTTTTGAATCAATGAAATAGAAATTGTAGAGATAAGAACCCATCAACAGAGGGAGAAAAAAGCTAAATTAAAAAAACAAGGGATTCAATGAGCAATCAAGATCAAATATATAAACACATATTCAAAAAAAACAACATGAGTTTATGAAGTCCAGTGAAATGGGTATGTCTTTTGTCCCATAAGAAACAGAACTAGTTATTAGCATACACAGCAAAATGATGATTATAGCTCTGTTTTTATAGGAAATTATAATGTATGTTTTGTGATTTGAGTACGTAGGAAAGAAAAGTATCTAGATTACTCATTGACTAGCTCAGCAGCATTCCCACTAATGAGTCCAAGGTCATGGGCTCAGTCACTATTTCAACCTTTTAGCTCTGTTCTCTCTCATTACTAAAGCCCATAGTCTCAATCTCCCTTTTTGCTCCATCCTCCCACTCAGAAACCTAGTTCTGCCTCTACCCCCTAACAAAACCTGAAGTCAGAAGTGAATCTGATGAACTAGGCAGGTTTTGCTTGGCGCACATAGAATTTGTTAAATGCTGTCAACTAATTCAAAAACTTAAATCTAGAGATTTTTACATAAAATCTCTAGCTTACATAAAATTTCTAGCCTCTCTTTAAATATAGAAAGATCTGGCATTCCTAGACCTGCATTCACCTATCCGCCCACACATTTATTGAGTACCTATGTGCCAGGCACTATTCTAGTGTTTCATTTTGCAAAAATCATATGAGAACTATTGACTGGCGCTAAATAGGGGCTGATCCCAGTAGGACCATGAACACTCTACTCCATCAGAGTAGCTATACTTCCCTCTTCACTCTTTTATACTACCCGCCTTCCTTTTGTGTTGGCCTTTTAGCTTACAACCCATGTAATAAGATAATTCACACTGAAGTAAAAATGGCTGCGACAAAGAAAATGTAATATATCTCCCTAAGATTATCTACATTTTAACAGAAGACAGTCATAAGCTAAGGATGGCAGATCTCTGACATTAATGTCATCACTTACTTGTTCCAGACCCATGGAAGATACAAGTAATCAATGCAACAAACATTCTTTCCTGCTGAGTCTAGATTCTGCAATTAGAGTTTGCTCAGGAGTTGAAATGTATTTGCGGAGTCCCGTCATGGCGCAGCAGAAACGAATCCAACTAGGAACCATGAGGTTGTGGGTTTGATCTCTGACCTCGCTCAGTAGGTTGAGTATCTGGCATTGCTGTGAGCTGTGGTGTAGGTAGAAGATATGGCTCAGATCTGGCGTTGCTATGGCTCTGACGTAGGCCGGCAGCCGCAGCTCTGATTCAACCCCTAGCCTGGGAACCTCCCTATGTCGTGGGTGTGGCCCCGAAAAGACAAAAAAGACAAAAAAAAGAAATATATTTGCCACCACTAGTTTCAGCCAAATAAATGAGCTTCTATCATTATGAATTTCCTATCATTAGAAGTTTAGGAGGAGGATTTATGTAAGGGACAGGAAAATACAACACAGTCACCCTTTAAGTAAATCTAGCCCTGTTCACAGTTACAAATGGTAGCCCTAACCATAGTCAACTATTTCATAGATAAATGGAATTGAACATAAACAACACTGACAGGCAAAATTATAATACATCTTCATTATTAGAGACTTGTTTCAAATATATGTTTGAATGTCCTGTAAATATTGGGCAGATATGATCAAGTGTATGCTTTCTGCATATGTTTTGTAAAAATGTGAAAATAGATAGTAATAGGGAGCTCTGAGTTCTCATAGAATAACACTGGCCCCTTAAATTCAAATCTCTCCAAACCATCCTCCAAAAGGAATTCAAAACAGCAAAGAGAGCAAATAAAATGACACAAAACCCACTTCAGTAGCATAGCTAGGAGATGGAATTCTACACACTTCAGATTGCACGTAAGGAGAGAAAAAACACTCAGATGAAGCAGAACTAGCTCTGTAGCCCATGCCAGAGCCAAGAGTCAAACAAAAACTAAATAGAAAAGAAGATGTGAGAGCTGGGGCCTAATGATAGCAGAATTGGTCAAATAAAATGCTCTTGATGGACAGCCACTGAGAACAGATCTCAGACCTAGTGTGTGAGAACAATGGCTACCAAAAATTGAAAATAATGTTTTAAAGTGCTCAGAACTAGCATTAGTAGCCTTGGGAAGGCGTAGCTTCGGAAGGTGTGAGGGCATTGACTTGGAAAGGGTGTCCCTTTTGAGCTTGATGGTGAAGGGAAAGAAGAAAGCATGAGGTTAGAATTTCAAGATCCTTCAGAAATAAATGTGAATTGGAAATTAAGGTACATACCAAACCCCCTATCCAAAAGGCATTGCTGATTTTTTAAATTGCACTTTAATGAGAATTAGGAAACCTAGTAATCTGCTAAGTCATCCAAACACCAGACTCCTATTTACAGACAGCTCTCCTTGATGATCCAGGAAAATAAAATATTTCTGAATGAACATAAAAAGGCAGACAGTATCCACACAAAGTTCTGTATATAAGGAGAAAACTGAAAAAAAGAATCAATCATTTGGGGAGTTCCTGCTGTGGCTCAGTGGTAATGAACCCAACTAGTATACATGAGGATGGGAGTTCAATCCCTGGCCTTTCTCAGTGGGTTAAGGATCTGACATTGCCATGAGCTGTGGTGTAGGTCACAGACGTGGCCCAGATCCTGCATTGCTATGGCTGTGGCATAGGCTGGCAGCCGCAGCTCTGATTCAACCCCTAGCCTGGAAACTTCCATATGCCACAGGGATGGCCCTAAAAAGCAAATAAATAAATAATAATTTCACTAGATGAAAAACCTCCTCAAATACCTCTCCCAAAGCAAATGAAACATCACAATTAAGTATCTTTAAAATTTGAGGATATAAAAAAGAATCAAATTATAAATTTTAAAACTCAAGAACAGAAATATGCAAAAGTATGTTGCAAAATGAGAGTTCACTGAACTCAGGAAATAAATTTTAGAAAAATACAACAATATTGAACATGAAGACTACACTGAATAATGACCAAGAGAGATATGAGTTGAAACTATAAGATACAATGATGAAAGGCACTGGAACAGCAATGATACTGAAGTTGAAACAAAGAGGTAAAGGAAACCAGAGCAAGTGATTGTTTTAGAAGATAGTCAAAGCAATCTTGACTATATGTTATTGTAGTTCCTGATTAAGAAAAACTAAACAACGAAATAGAATATTTAAAACTACAAAGAGAAGAAAACTTCCCAGAAATAAAAGACCTGATTGCAAATTTTGAAAGGAAAAATCAAAAGTACCTTGGAAAACTGATTCAAAACAGTCAACTCCAAATCATATCCTGGTAAAAATAGTGCATTTTAATGATAAAGGAAAAAAAAATAATCCTCTGGGTTTTGGAGTGGAAGTCAATTACTAAGGAAAGAAAATCAGCTTGGTATCAAACATCTTGATGATAGACAAAGCAATGTAAGAGTAAAGCAACATTTTCAAGTAACTCAAGAAAGGAAATGTGAGCCAAGGGTTTTATTCCAAAAAAGTCATCTTTCAATTATTGGGAATATAGGAAGACACTTTTAAATATGCAAGAACTCAGGGAACAGTGTACTCATAAGCCCTACTGGATTTGAAGTCAGCAAACATTTTCTGCAAAGGACCAGATAGCAAATATTTCAAGCTTTGCAGGCCATACAGTCCTTCTCACAACTGTTCAACTTATAACCAAACCAAAAGCAGCTATGCACAATATGTAAATGAATCAGTATGACCACATTCCAATAAAATTTTATTTATGGACACCGACTTTTGAATTTCATAAAATTTTCATATGTCCTAAAATATTGTTATTCTTTTCATCTTTGTTCAACCATTTAAAAACATACATCAGAGCACACAAAAGCAGGAAGTGGGCCAGATTTGCCAAAAGTTGTAGTTTTTAGCTTATGATTTAGAGAACAAGCTTTATCCAACTAAGAGTTAATGAGGGAATTGGCAAAAGGGCTGCTCGTGAATAATAATCTGCTCAACTGTAGATTTAAGGTTAAAACAAAGATGGTGACAAGGATGGAAATAGTGTATGAAAATGTTATGTATTTTGATAAAGTAGTAATAATGCAGCTAAAACTAGGAGAACAAAAATGGAAAGTAAAATACGTTCATTGATTGTCACATAGTCAAGGAGTATAATTTCAAGCTGATAAACCAAACAGTAGAAAGTCAAGCCAGCAGAAGTAGTACTAAAGGCTTTATAAAAGGTAATAGCATCAAGGTAATCAATACAATAATAATACAAACCTTCTTAAATACCAAAGAAATTTTTTAAAGCCAAAGAAACAAACTACATAAAGAAATAAAATAAACATAATGCTATAAATATAACAATAATATGTTGAAACTAAAAATATGTCACATCAATAAATGTAAATGGGTTTAGTCACATATTAGTAAAAGGAAAGGATTTTCAAATTAGCTCACAGAGCAAAACCTAATTCTATGCTATTTACAAGAGATACACCTGAAATAAAAGGAATCAGAAATTGCTAAAAATTAAAGTATAAACAAAAGTTTTATCATGCAAATGGAAGAAGTAAGAAAGCAAGGCTTATAATCTTTATATCAGGCAAAATAGAATTCTTGCCAAAAACCATTAAATGCAACAAGAAAGGTACTCTTTAAAAAATTATGACCGTCTATGCACAAACAACTGTTTTTACAAGGCAGAAACTGTAAGAGATACAAAGAGAAATAAAAACAACTAGTAATAGGATATTTTATTTTATTTTTTATTACTCAATGAATTTATTACATTTAGAGATGTACAATGATCATCAAGTAATAGGATATTTTAACCTACTACTTAGTTCAAGACAGGTTACATGGATAGATACTGATTAAGTATGTAGAAGACCTAAAAAAACAAAATCAATAAGCTAGGTCTTATGGCTCTATATTGAACCTAACACCCTGATAATAGAGAATATACCTTCTTCTCAAGTACTTACAGACCTTTCACAGAATTCGATCATATTTTAGATCACAACAGTAACCTTAATGTGTTTCGTAAAGTGGAAGGAATACAAATATCATTCCTAGATTATGGCAAAATGAAACCAGAAATTAGGAGGAAAATTTTAAAAACAGAAAAGTCCTTCCACCTGGAAATTTTAAACATCTTAAACAAAAGGAAAAATAAAAGTTTTAGATTATAAAATTTCTAAGAAATAGAGATAGTGAACACATGTCAAAATTAATGGGATACAAAAAAAATTTATGAGGAAAACGGATATCAATAAAAGTAAAAGAATAAAAATAAAGCTCAAAAATCCTTAAAATAAGCTAGAAGAAAACACAAGGAAGAAAATAATAAAAAAATAAAGCAGAAATTAATGGGATAGAAAACAAAAAATAAAAAAAGATGGTATTAAAGATCAACAAACAGGTAGATCACAAAATACCATAAATCAAAAGGAAAGGAAGAAATATATGTGAAATAAGAAATGATAGGAAATATCCATTAAAATAGAGGAAAGTTTATAAACATGATAAGTGACTACTCTGCATGAGTAGCTTTCACAGGGGTTGTAGCATTCTGTATACCCACCAGCAGTGTGTGGCAGTCCCATGTCCTGATGGACTTTCCATCAGCATTTGTCACAAGCTTTTGAATCTTTGTAACCAAATTGGTTAGAAAGGATACCTAAGGGCAGTTTTAGTTTGTATTTCTCTTATTTTGAGTGAAACTATCTTTTCATATGTTTAGGGATCTTTTTTTGTGTGAACTGTGTATTCATATCTTTTGCCTATTTTTGTTTTCTTTTTTTTTTTTTGTCTTTGTCTCACTTTCTAGGAGTTCTTTACATGTTAGGAAGATTCATAATACATGAATCTTTTTAATACATAACTTTTTAACACATAACTCTGTTCACCCTCAGAAGGATATATTCTAAGGACAAAAAATATAAACTTTGATCCAGGCTTAGTTCTGTTAGTGGTATTAGTGTAGTAATTCTAATACTATTTTGTGTGTCTTGTACAATAAGCAAATGAGTAAATATAATCATGTTATTGAGAACATGGTTCACTCTGTGAGAAAGGAGAAAAAAATATGGAATGGAGGAGAGGAAGAACTCTGTGGTATTGGAGTAAAATTAGGGATATCAACTCATTCTTTAAGAAATATACATATATACTGATATATGTATGTGTGTGGGTATATGTGTACTCACACACATATTAACAAAGATAAAATCTAAAAGTCTTGTTCTATGTGTCTATATCCTTGCTGTGTTTCCTGAAAGGACTTAAAAACAATGACATCTCAGTAGTAATGAGCATATCTTATACCTAAACTTTGGTTTCTAAATACATGTCCTACAGGAAGCTCCTTGGAGAAATGTCTGTTTCTAGGTCAGTGTCAGAAAAAGTCTGTGCAAAGTAAGCCTGGAGTATCTTGTGCTAGAAAACAAAGAGGAGTTGAGATAGGTCAAAATGACACAGAAACTAATTTGGGGGGGGCTCCCACTGGCCAAATTTGAGCATAAAGAATGATGGTAATGGATTATACATTGAACAGTAACAACAGAAAGGAATCTCTAACTTTATTTTAATACTTAAGAGAAAAACGGGAAGTTCTGACTGTAGTGCAGCAGATTAAGAATCTGGCTTTGCCCACAGCTGTGGCATAGGTTGCAGCTGCAGCTCAGGATTTGATTCCCGGCCCAGGAACTTCCATATGTCTTGGGTGTGTCAAAAACGAAAGAGAGAAAGGAAAGAAAGAGAGAAAGAGAGAGAGAGAGAGAGAGAGAGAGAAAGAAAGAAAGAAAGAAAGAAAGAAAGAAAGAAAGAAAGAAAGAAAGAAAGAAAGAAAGAAGAAAGAAGAAAGAAAGAAAGAAAGAAAGAAGAAAGAAAGAAAGAAAGAAAGAAAGAAAGAGAGAGAGAGAGAGAAAGAAGGAAAGAAAGAAAGAAAGACAGAAAGAGAAAGAAAGAAAGAAAGAAAGAAAGAGAGAGAGAGAGAGAAAGAAAGAAAGAAAGAAAGAAAGAAAGAAAGAAAGAAAGAAAGAAAGAAAGAAAAAGGAAGGAAGGAAAGAAAGAGGGAAGGAAGGAAGGAAAGAAAGAAAAGAAAGAAAGAAGGGAAAGAAAAGAAAGAAAAATGGGCACTTACTTTCTAGAAATAGACTTGAATCGTTTTCTAACTCACATAGATTCCTTTATGCATACCCATAATATCTTTCATTTTAGGTATTATTATCTCTAATTTACATATGTGGGAACTGACAATCAGAAAGATTAAGCAGCTTGCTCTAAACTGTACGGCTAGTTAGAAGAAGTGCCATCACTCTTCAGCTGTCTGACTTTTCAAGAAGAGCCTGTGGTATCCTTACTTAGTATACTAATAAGACTCTAAAAATGAGCTCATATAATAAATACTGTTTTATAACCTGCTTTGTAAACATCTTTTTCTATTATTTAATATTTTTCTACAACATTATTTTTAATGGCAGCCTCATTCTCAATTGTGTACACTCACTAATATGACCAGTCCCTATTTGCTGGACGTTTTGTTACTTTTCCTTATCTTGTTATTATATACAACATCATGTTGAATATTATCATTTTAAAATTTATTTAGATCCTTTTCCTAGTATAAATTTATAAAGATGGAATTGCTAGATCAAAATGTTTAAAAATATTTCCAACACTTCGGGTATACGTTGCCAATTTGTCCAAACATTTTGCAAAAATTCACACTCCTACCAGCAGTATATGAGAGTGCTTCTTTCTCTGAACCCTTTCGATATAATCATTTATGAAAAATAAAAAAGCCGTTTTGATAGACAAGATATTTCAGTGTTTTAGCTTGCATTTTTTTTTTCTTTTTGTGGCCACACCTGTGGCATATGGAAGTTTCCAGGCTAGGGGTCAGATCGGAGCTGCAGCTGCAGGCCTGTGCCATGGTCACAGCAACACTGGATCCCAGCCACATCTATGACTTACGCCGCATCTTGCATCAATGCTGGATCCTTAACCCACTGAGCAAGGCCAGGGATCAAACCTGCATCCTCACAGAGACAAGATCAGGTCCTTAACCCACTGAGCCACAGTGGGAACTCCCTCAGCTTATATTTTTAAATTACCGCTGTGGTTGAACATTATTAAATGTCACTGATAATTTGGACTTCTTAATTTGTAAATTGTCTATTGATATATTTTGCCTGTGTTTCTACTAGAGAGTTTGGCTGATATTTATTGATTTATAAGAAAATTTATATAGTAAAGACTTTGACATAAATTGCATATTTTAACATTGAATTAAAAAACAATCAATTACAATTTTAAATCATAGGGAAAAAATTAAAACCAAGATGCTGCCATATTCTTTTGCTGCATCTCCTGATATCCTGGCAAGGTGTTTCAGGAAATAGTAAAAAATAAAATTAGACCCATTTTTTGGTAATTATATAAAGTTCAGTAAACTTCCCACAGCCTGCCTTTTCTTTAAACAAAATCTTGACTCTGTTTCAAATGTAGAAAACAGGCTTTGGACAACAAAGTAATCAGTTGATTTCGTTTTGGTTTTCAGGGCCACACCTAAGGCATATGGAGGGTATCAGGCTAGGGGTCGAATTGGAGCTACAGCTGCTGGCCTACGCCGCAGCCACAGCAATGAGAGATCTGGACCACATCTGCGACCTCCACCACAGCTCAGGGCAATGCTGGATGCCCAGCCCACTGAGGGAGGCCAGGGATCGAACCTGAATCATTTCCGCTGCACCACATAGGAATTCCCAAGTGATTAGTTTTTACAGAAATGCTAAGCTTGAGATAAAAAAAAAAACCAAGAGATTATAAAACCAGTAGAAAATATACAGCGTATATGACTTCACTTATATGTAACCCAGTAATCCAATAAAATAATCAAAGTGTGCATATGAAAAGATATTCTGCTGATGTTCTCGTATTTAGAATTGATGGAAAATTGTTAGAGAGCTTCTAGTTCTTTCCTATGCACTTTCCTGAGATGGATGGACAAAATTATTTGAGTAATCATTATGTGGGCAAAGAGCAGTTTTCCTCTATGCAAAAGCAACTGGTTGGCTTAAAACCTTAACCTATAACATTGGCCTCATTACCCCTATATTCCAGCCAAATAACTTCAGTACAAAATATCAATGTCTAGCAGAAATGGATTGCATCCTCTCTTTGTCCTGAATAAGAGAGAAGCTGGTTTCTGTGTGTCCTAGGGCAAAACACTTCCTCCCCCTGGCTTTTACTTTCCTCTTCTGTAGAATGAGATTGAACCAAATGGCGAGTCTGTGATCTTTCATTATTTTGGTTTTTTCCCTCCCCAAATAAGCTCTTAATTTTAGAACAAGTTTAGACTGACAGCAAATTTGCAGAGATAGTGCAGAGAATTCCCATATACCCCTAATCTGGTTTCTCCTACTATTAACCTGTATCACGATGGTACATGTCACAACTAAGAAACCAACGCTGAAGATTGCTATTTACTAAACTTGACAGTTGATTCAGATTTCACCAGTTTTTCCCAATGTCGTTTTTCTGTTCCAGGATCCCATTCAGAATAGGATATTACCTTAAATGTCATGTCTCCCTAGTCTCCTCTAGTCTGTAACAGTTTCTTAGATGACCTTGACAGTTTTTGAGTAGCACTGGTCAGATTTTTTTGTGGAATATCCCTCAATTTGACTTTTGCCCATGTTGTTCTTATGTTTAGACTGGGATTATGGGTTTGGAAGAGGAAGACCACAGCGGTGCCATTATCATCACATCGTTTATCCTTGATGATATAGACTGTCAAGTACATGCTATCACTGATGATGTTAACCTTGATCACTCGGCTGAGGTAGTGTTTCTGGGTTTGTCCACTGTAAAGTTACTCCCTACCTCTTTTTTAAACTATCTTCTCTTAGCCTGTGGTCTTTTTGAGCTCTAACATACCATGATTTTATTATGTTACATACGAGTTCCCTTACCTGTATGGATCAATTTGCTGGAGTTGCATCCATCACCCAGGGGTACATACTTCTGCTGAATAACTCAGCTGAAATTTTTCTTGGGACCCATTTCATACTATATGACTATGTGAGAATTCTCAGTTATGTTTCAGAGAATGAAACTCTGGCCATTTTCTAGTAACCTTTGCAGAAAGTGCACTCTATATTTCTTAGTAAAGAAATAGTGGTGACTTTACAAATCTTGGGGATGCTCTGATTTCTGTAAACTTTTTACTAAGAGCACCCAAAATCTATAACTTCCAAATCCAAGTGATCAATATAATGGAGACAAGGAAATGAACAGGTTTGGGGGATGTTGGTGGGGATGAGGAGAGAATTGAGTGTCTGTTCTAAATTAAGTCGAGGATTTGGAATTAGGAAATCAGACAAGATGTATATTTGTTTTAATTTTTCTGTACAGCTATGTGAGAATGGCAGCTACAGTTCTCCCAGAGACTTGAGCCCCTCTATATTGCTCTCTTGCAAAAAAAAAAAAAAAAGATCCAACTACACAAATCTCTTTTAGGGCAAGAAATTGGCAAATGACCTTTTGCCTTTCTCCACTTCCAGGATGGTTTTGCAAAGACTACCTTAAGGGGACAATTAACCAGGTCTGATATTAGTGGTTAACATTGATGGAGCATTTATTATGTACCAGGCATTTTTCTACGTACTTTACATGTACTGACTTACAAGGTCCTAATGAGAACCCTATGGGGAAGGTGCTATTATTATGCACATTTTATAGTGAGGATAGTGAGACACAGAGATTGAGTAACTTGGCCAAGGTCACTCTAACACTAACTGTATCAGAGTTGAGATTTGAAACAAGACATCTCAGCTCCAGAGGCCCTGCTCTTCCTGCTCATAACTACTGCATGACAACTGCCTCCTTTTAGGTAGAGTGTAAGCTCCAGAAGGGCAAGCATTTTAGTAACCAAGCAGTTACTGTTGTATGTTCAACATATAGGATGCATAGTAGTTGGCCAACAAATGATTATTGCATGAGGGAGTTCCCACTGTGGCTCAGCAGAAACGAGCAGAAACAAATCCAACTAGAATCCATGAGGATGCAGGTTCGATCCCTGGCTTCACTCCATGAGTCAGTCAGTGGGTCAGGGATCTAGCACTGCTACGAGCTGTGGTGTAGGTCCCAGATGCGGCTTGGATCCTGCATTGCTGTGGCTGTGGCAATAGTCCAGCAACTACAGCTCTCTTTCTACCCCTAGCCTGGGAACTTCCATATGCCATGGGTGTGGCCCTAAAAAGCAAATAATAATAATAATAGATATTATTGCATAAAAGGAGGAAAAGTCTTGAGAACCTTGATCCTTAATCAAGCCCAAACATTGGTGACTCTTTCACAAGAACACTCTCATAATGCTACCTCAGAAAACTCAGAACAAACTGGGTCATTATAATCTCTTATAATTCATTTTCTGTGTTGTCCCATCTGATCAAATCTTATAAAGCAGCTAGAAGGTCTTGGTGCATATCCAGCTATAGTTTTCTACTACTCGTCTGTTTTCCACCTTCTCTATTATATCTCCTGGCTCCCCAACCTCATATAAGCCCTACTCTTTAATGCTAACTCTGAATAATCAGGTAATGGAAGGGGTTTTAAAAATCTAAAAATCTAAAAGTTTGCAGAAGAATACATGCCATGTCTTTGTGGCTATGACAACATGATGCCAAATTAGAAAAGTTTCAAAGCATCAGCTACCAGGGGTTGAGGACATAAACACATTCCCATTTTAAAAACTGAAATACATGCAGGGCAAATACGTAAGAGGAGGCGAGAGCTTCTAGGTAGGTCTATTTCTCACTTTCTATAGTCACCAATTTTATTTGGATCTTTTAAAAAGAATATGCATATCATTACCAGTAAGCATTCAGCCAGGAAAGAGGTGAAAGATTATTTAGGAATTGAAGAGACTTCCATCATCAGTAATGGTGAAGTGATAGACAATGAGTTGGACCATAGCAAAAAGGAAAATTTGTTGAGCAGAAAATGAAGTAAAATAAGAAAAAGAAAATTTTAAGGAAGAACCAAAAGTGCTGATTCTTGGTTAAATTGATATTTTTGTCACATTATTCATTAAAATGGGTTTTGGGGAGGAGGGGAATTATGCTGCTTAGTCCTCCTGACTCCACAAAGCAAATAATAATACAAAAGTAAATAAAATTTGAGTTATGGAGAGCACTTATTGGTGCTGTGACTTGAGATGAAAACACTAAATAATTGTGTCTGTCTGATAAGGAATACACAGATGGGCCCGTTATGCAACTGCAAATGGAGATCATATATTAAACCTGTGATAAGGTACCCAAATAGACATGTTATTTATAAATATTGCAGCCTTGTGATAGAAAATATAAAATACATAGTAAATGAAAGTTATAAGATAATATAATATAGAATCGGGATATTAAAATGATTTATTACCTTGATAGAAATCTTTTCCAGCCTTGATATTGGATAAAACTAGGACTGTAGTAAAGGGGAAAAAAAAGGTATGCTGCAATAGAGAATATTTCATTTCACTTAGGAGAGGAAAAGTAGGGATTCAAGCATGTGGAGCAACAAGAGAGGTGTCCTCATTACCTCTGTTGTGCTGTCTCAATCTTGTCTTTATTGGCATTAAATTTTACTGCTTCACCATGGCAGACTAGCAAAATGCATTATGAAAAACTTCAAATTAAAATGCTTTTTTGTCTTTTTTTTCTAAATTAGTGAAGTCCTTTTCTTTCACACACCCAACCTGACAGCTTTTTAGGCTTTTGAAAGGGATCTCACAGCTATACTGACTCCATTCAAATTGCTTTGAAAAGGAACATTTAAGTATGTTTCATTTATGTTTATGATGTCATGCAAGCACAGATAGTATTCTTAGTAGAAAATGTGTATGTATAACTCTAGGGAAAAAAAGAGAAAATTTGAATGAAACCGCTGAGACAAAAGTAAGGTACCATAAATAAACATGCATTACTTCCTTTATTTAGTTCTTGAAAAATACTTCTCTGAAAACTAATGGTTTTCAATCCTGCAGGTAATCTAGTTATTACCAGGATAAAACCAAGAGCTGAAGGGAGTTTATCAAGGGGCTGTAGTTCACTCATATACCAATTTGATATTTAATGTAATGAAAATGGAATTTATTTTAAGACAAAGATAATCTGGTTTCTGTAATGTTAACATTTAATTCAAGTAGCATTTATTTTTGCAGTGGTGTTCCTTATTGTGAAAGCCTCTAGCTTCATATGATGTCCACTGAAGTATAAATCTGTTGAGATTGCTTCTCCTAGGAGTTAACATGAAAGCCTAAAGTCATCAGGGGTCACTATCTGAGTAATGTACATGGTATATTTTTCAGGAAGGGAACTGTCCAACATACAAGTAGATCTGTAGCTCTGACAAGCTTTGGAAGTAAAGGACAAAAGCAGTAGCATTCCTTAGCCTGAAGGAACATGAAGCAAGATAGGCAAGGGAACTGGTGGGGAAAAAAATTACTGATATAAAGGAAAAACAAATTATCTTGAGAAATATCACATGCTTTTGGCTTGGCATGATTTGAAACTTATGGCATCATCTATAATGGGCAGGAATTTATAAGACAGATTTCAAATTTTCTGAATAGATTTATTTAGTCAAATTAATAACACCAAAAATTCTTGCAGTAAAAAATATAACATCCTTAACTGAATATACGTACATTTTGAGATGCAAGGTGAATTTCTCGACAGAAGACTTGTATGTGCCTTACAAATATTTTAATTTCAAGGTTTACTTGTGTATTTATTTTCAAATCCCTATTTACCTCGTTATTAAGTGGATTTAAATATTCTCCGTGAGGAAGTGGGACACAGAAGACCAAGAGATACAGGATAACTTGGGAGGTTTCATATCTTCTGACACTAGCATTATGAAGATATTCCAATAAATTTCATTGCCTAAAAAGAATTCTTCCCAGAACCCAAATTTTTCTTATTCAGATATTTTGAAGATAATTGTTAGGCCAGTACATTTCCAACTATCTGTGGAGCTTTGGGGCAAGGCTTTTGGACTCCTAATTATTTTCAGTCAAAATAATTCTATCTATTTTATGGACTTGAGGATTATTCATACTTATTTACTTATTTGTGTGTGTAATACTGAATTCTTTAATTCTCACATAAGCCTGAAAAATGTTGTTTATGGAGGAACAATGGGAATTATTCATATTTAATTGTTGAAGTGTTCTGCTGTTTTAAAATGCTTTGAAGAGCTCTATTTTTCACAGAAAACAAAAATTAAAGAGATGGAATAAAACAATGCATCTATCCATTCAGCTTTAAAAAAGGTTTGTGGAGCACTTAATATTTCTTATGTTATATAACAATGCATGAATACAGTTTCATTGTAAGAGATTACATGAATACTATCTTGATACCTGGCCTCGGTCAGTGGGTTAAGGATCCAGCATAGCCGCAAACTGTGGTGTAGGTCACAGATGCAGCTTGGATCCGGTATTGTCATGACGGTGTTGTAGGCTGGCAGCTACAGCTCCAATTCACCCCTAGCCCAGGAACTTCCATATGCCACAGGTGCGGATGTAAAAAGAAAAAAGAAAAAAAATAGCAACGATACTATGAAAATATTCCCACAGCTCCCCACCCTGCAGATCAGTAGTTTGATATTAATCCTTCCAGTTCTCTATCTATGTACATATATGGAGATACCTTTATTTTTACTTAAATAGGATCATTGGATGTGCATTTTTCTACATTGTTTGTTATACAATTCTTAGAGCTCTTTCCATGTCAGTATGTATACGTCATCTAGTGGTGTGCTGATAAATGTTTAACAACCAGCTCTCTGGGCAAAAATGCCTTGATTTGCAACATTGCGGATTCCGGAGTAGTATTAATACACCCATTACAGCAATTTCAACTACCAAGGTGAAGTCACTGAAAGTGGAATTGGGAAGAGATAGCCACAGCCGACTCTTGTAAACTAGTAGTTGGCTCTAGCACACCACTGGGTCAGTTCTTTCTCTCTCTCTTTCTCGTTCTCTCTCTCTCTCTGTCTCTCTCAGCCTGGGTCAGTTCTCTCTCTCTCACTTTCTGCCTCATTTTCTCTCACTTTCTCTCTCTCTCACTTTCATCACAATCCAATTTTATAGGATTTCCATCCCACAACCCAAGCACATCCCCCCACCCCCCAAACTGTCTCCTCCACGGACCATAAGTTTTTCAATGTCTGTGAGTCAACATCTGCTCTGCAGAGAAGTTCACTCTGTCCTTTTTTCAGATTCCACATGTCAGTGAAAGCATTTGATGTTGGTGTCTCATTGTATGGCTGACTTCACTCAGCATGATAATCTCGAGGTCCATCCATGTTGCTAAAAATGCTGGTATTTCGTTCCTTTTAATGGCTGAGTAATACTCCACTGTGTATATGTACCACCTCTTCTTTATCCATTCCTCTGTTGATGGACATTTAGGTTGTTTCCATGTCTCGGCTATCGAAAATTGTGCTGCAATGAACATTGGAGTACATGTGCCTTTTCGAGTCATGGTTTTCTCTAGATAGATGCCCGGGAGTGGGATTGCTGGATCCAGTGGTAGTTCCATGTTTAGTTTTCTGAGTAATCTCCATACTGTTTTCCACAGTGGTTGCACCTATTTACAATCCCACCAACAGTGTACTAGGGTTGCTTTTTCTCCACACCCTCTCCAGCACTTATTGTTTGTAGATGTTTTGATGATGGCCATTCTGGCTGGCGTAAGTAAGGTGGTACCTCAGAGTGGTTTTGATGTGCATTTCTCTAGTGATGAGTGATGTTGGACATCTTTTCATGTGTTTTTTGGCCATCTGTATGTCTTCTTTGGAGAACTGTCTGTTTAGATCTTCTGCCCATTTTTTGATGGGGTCGTTTGTTTCTTTGGTATGGAGCCGCAGAAGGTGTTTATAAATTTTGGAGATGAATCCCTTGTCAGTTGATTCACTTGCAAAGATTTTCTCCCATTCTGTGGGTTGTCTTTTCGTTTTGTTTAGGGTTTCCTTTGCTGTGCAGAAACTTTGAAGTTTGATTAGGCCTCATTTGTTTATTTTCTTTTTATTGTCAATACTCTGATAGGTGGATCTGAGAAGATGTTGCTGTTGTTTATGTCAGAGAGTGTTTGGCCTATGTTTTCCTCTAGGAGTTTGATAGTGTCTGGTCTTATATCTAGGTCTTTAATCATTTGGAGTTTATTTTTGTGTATGGTGTTAGGGAGTGTTCTAATTTCATTCTTTTCCATGTGGCTGTCCAGTTTTCCCAGCACCACTTCTTGAACAGGCTGTCCTTTCTCCACTGTATATTCGTGCCTCCTTTGTCATAGATTAGTTGGCTGTAGGTGTGTGGGTTTAATTCTGGGCTTTCTATCCTGTTGCATTGATCTATATATGTCTGTCTTTGTGCCAGTACCATACGGTTTTGATGATTGTTGCTTTGTAGTATAGCCTGAAGTCTGGGAGCCTGATGCCTCCAGCTCCGTTTTTCTTTTTCAGGATGTCTTTGGCTATTCTGGGTCGTTTGTGCTTCCAAACAAACTTGAAAATATTCTGTTCGAGTTCTGTGGAAAACGTCCTTGGTAATTTGATAGGGATTGCATTGAACCCATAGATTGCCTTGGGTAGTATAGTCATTTTGATAATATTGACTCTTCCAATCCAAGAGCATGGCATGTCTTTCCATCTATTTGTGTCGTCTTTGATTTCTCTCATCAGTGTCTTATAGTGTACTTGTTCAGAGTACAGGTCTTTTGTCTCTTTGGGCAGGTTTACTCCTAGGTATTTTATTCTTTTGGATGTGATGGTAAACGGGATTGCTTCCCTAATTTCTCTTTCTGATCTTTCATTGTTAGTGTATAGAAATGCCATCAATTTCTGTGTATTAATTTTGTATCCTGCGATGTTGCCAAATTCATGGATGAGCTCTAACAGTTTTCTGGTAGAGTCTTTAGGATTCTCGAGGTATAGTATCATGTCATCTGCAAATAGGGATAGTTTTACTTCTTCCTTTCCAATTTGGATTCCTTTTATTTCTTTTACTTCTCTGATTGCCGTGGCTAGGACTTCCAGAACTATGTTGAAGAGGAGTGGCGAGAGCAGACATCCTTGTCTTGTTCCTGATCTCAGTGGGAATTCTTTCAGCTTTTCACCATTGAGAATGATGTTCGCTGTGGGTTTGTCATATATGGCCTTTATTATGTTGAGGTAGGTTCCCGCTATGCCCACTTTCTGAAGGGTTTTTATCAGAAATGGGTGTTGGATTTTGTCAAAGGCTTTTTCAGTGTCTATTGAGAGGATCATATGGTTTTTATTCTTCACTTTGTTAATGTGGTGTATCCCACTGATGGATTTGTGGATATCGAAGAACCCTTGCATCCCTGGGATAAATCCCACTTGATCATGATGTACACTCCTTCTAATGTATTGTTGGTTGCGGTTTGCTAGTATTTTGTTGAGGACTTTTGCATCAGTGTTCATCAGTGAAATTGGCCTGTAGTTTTCTTTTTTTGTGGCATCTTTGTCTCGTTTGGGTATCAGGGTGATGGTGGCCTCATAAAATGAGTTTGGGAGTGACCCTTCCTCTGCAATTTTTTGGAACAGTTTCAGAAGGATAGGTGTTAGCTCTTCTCTAAATGTTTGACAGAATTCGCCTGGGAAGCCATCTGGTCCTGGACTTCTGTCTGTTGGAAGTTTTTTTGGTTTTCTTTTTTTCTTTCTTTCTTTTTTTTTTTTTGTCTTTTTGCCATTTCTTGGGCCATTCCCGAGGCAGGTGGAGGTTCCCAGGCTAGGGATCGAATCGGAGCCATAGCCGCTGGCCTACGCCAGAGCCACAGCAACACGGGAACCGAGCCGCGTCTGCAACCTACACCACAGCTCACAGCAATGCCGGATCGTTAACCCACTGAGCAAGGTCAGGGACCGCACCCACAACCTCATGGTTCCTAGTCGGATTCGTTAACCACTGAGCCATGATGGGAACTCCTGTTGGAAGTTTTTTAATCACAGTTGCAATTTCAGTTCTTGTGATTGGTCTGTTCATCTTTTCTATTTCATCTTGGTTTAGTCTTGGAAGATTGTACTTTTCTAAGAATTTGTCCATTTCTTCTAGGTTTTCCGTTTTGTGGGCATATAGTTGCATATGGTAGTCTCTTATGATCCTTTGTATTTCTGTGATGTCCGTTGTTACTTCTCCTTTTTCATTTCTAATTTTATTGATTTGAGTCCTCTCTCTCTTTTTCTTGAGAAGTCTGGCTAAGGATTTATCAATTTTGTTGATCTTTTCAAAGAACCAGCTCTTTGTTTCATTGATCTTGTCTATGGTTTTCTTTGCTTCTCTTTCATTGATTTCTGCTCTGATCTTTATGATTTCTTTCCTTCTACTCACTTTAGGTCTTGTCTGTTCTCTCTCAAGCTGCTTTAGATGTAAAGTTAGCTTGTTTATTTGAGCTTTTTCTTGTTCCCTGAGGTGGGCTTGTATTGCTATAAACTGTCCTCTTAGAAAGGCTTTTGCTGCATCCCATAGGTTTTGGAGTGTCGTATCTTTGTTGTCATTTGCTTCTAGGTATTTTCTAATTTCCTCTTTGATTTCTTCAGTGATCCAGTGGTTGTTTAGTAGCATGTTGTTGAGTCTCCACGTGTTTCTGTTTTTTTTGCAGTTTTTTTCTTGTTGTTGATTTCCAGTCGTACAGCGTTGTGGTCGGAAAAGATGCTTGGTATGATTTCAATTTTCTTAAAGTTACCGAGGCTGGATTTTTAGCCCAGGAAGTGATCAATCTTAGAGAATGTTCCATGTGCACTTGAGAAGACTGTGTATTCTGTTGCTTTTGGATGGCATGTCCTATAAATATCTATTAAGTCCATCTGGTTTAATGCTTCATTCAGGGCCTGTGTTTCCTTATGGATTTTCCGTCTGGATGATCTGTCCATTGCTATAAGTGGGGTGTTAAAGTCCCCCAATATGATTGTGTTATTGTTGATTTGGCCTTTTACCACATTGCATTTAATTGTCATGTCCCCTTAGTTCCTCTAATCTGACAATTTCTCATTAGTAATCCTTTTAATTCTTACAAAGTGTTTCATATTATGGATATACCACTCTGTCATAGGTGTATATATTGATGGGGTTTTTTTTGGATTTTTTTTTTACTATGTTAATGAAGACATTATATTAACAATGCTATTTTGAATATCCTTACAAATGCCCCTTTATGTATATATAGGCATACTCCAGAGATTTTTTTTATTTTTTTTATTTTTTATTTTTTTTTATTTTCCCACTGTACAGCAAGGGGGTCAGGTTATCCTTACATGTATACATTACAATTACATTTTTTCCCCCAGCCTTTCTT
Source organism: Phacochoerus africanus (assembly GCF_016906955.1). Taxonomy (NCBI): domain Eukaryota; kingdom Metazoa; phylum Chordata; class Mammalia; order Artiodactyla; family Suidae; genus Phacochoerus; species Phacochoerus africanus. The sequence continues at coordinate 106,303,199 of NC_062560.1, read as the reverse complement.
CTGTTGCAACATGAGTATCTAGACATAGTTCTCAATGCTATTCAGCAGGATCTCCTTGTAAATCTATTCTAAGTTGTGTCTGATAAGCCCAAGCTCCCGATCCCTCCCACTCCCTCCCCCTCCCATCAGGCAGCCACAAGTCTCTTCTCCAAGTCCATGATTTTCTTTTCTGAGGAGATGTTCATTTGTGCTGGATATTAGATTCCAGTTATAAGTGATATCATATGGTATTTGTCTTTGTCTTTCTGGCTCATTTCACTCAGTATGAGATTCTCTAGTTCCATCCATGTTGCTGCAAATGGCATTATTTCATTCTTTTTTATGGCTGAGTCGTATTCCATTGTGTTTATATACCACCTCTTCCGAATCCAATCATCTATTGATGGACATTTGGGTTGTTTCCATGTCCTGGCTCTTGTGAATAGTACTGCAATGAACATGCGGGTGCACGTGTCTCTTTTAAGTAGGGTTTTGTCCGGATAGATGCCCAAGAGTGGGATTGCGGGGTCATATGGTAGTTCTGTGTATAGATTTCTAAGGTATCTCCAAACTGTTCTCCATAGTGGCTGTACCAGTTGACATTCCCACCAACAGTGTAGGAGGGTTCCCTTTTCTCCACAGCCCCTCCAGCACTTGTTATTTGTGGATTTATTAATGATGGCCATTCTGGCTGGTGTGAGGTGATATCTCATGGTAGTTTTGATTTGCATTTCTCTTATAACCAGCGATGTTGAGCATTTTTTCATGTGTTTGTTGGCCATCTGTATATCTTCTTTGGAGAAGTGTCTATTCAGGTCTTTTGCCCATTTTTCCATTGATTGATTGGCTTTTTTGCTGCTGGGTTGTATAAGTTGTTTATATATTCTAGAGATTAAGCCCTTGTCGGTTGCATCATTTGAAACTATTTTCTCCCATTCTGAAAGTTGTCTTTTTGTTTTCTTTTGGGTTTCCTTTGCTGTGCAAAAGCTTTTCAGTTTGATGAGGTCCCATGGGTTTATTTTTGCTCTGATTTCTATTGCTTTGGGAGACTGACCTGAGAAAATATGCATGATGTTGATGTCAGAGAGTGTTTTGCCTATGTTTTCTTCTAGGAGTTTGATGGTGTCCTGTCGTATATTTAAGTCTTTCAGCCATTTTGAGTTTATTTTTTGTGCATGGTGTGAGGGTGTGTTCTCGTTTCATTGCTTTGCATGCAGCTGTCCAGGTTTCCCAGCAATGCTTGCTGAATAGACTTTCTTTTTCCCATTTTATGTTCTTGCCTCCCTTGTCAAAGACTAATGGACCATAGGTGTCAGGGTTTATTTCTGGGTTCTCTATTCTGTTCCATTGGTCTGTCTGTCTGTTTTGATACCAGTACCACACTGTTTTGATGACTGTGGCTTTGTAGTATTTCTTGAAGTCTGGGAGAGTGATGCCTCCTGCTTGGTTTTTGTTTCTCAGGATTGCTTTGGCGATTCTGGGTCTTTTGTGGTTCCATATAAATGTTTGGATTGTTTGTTCTAGTTCTGTGAAAAATGTCATGGGTAATCTGATAGGGATTGCATTGAATCTGTAGATTGCTTTGGGTAGGATGGCCATTTTTACAATATTGATTTTCCCAATCCAGGAACATAGAATAGCTTTCCATTTCTTTACATCTTCTTTGATTTCTTTGATTAAAGTTTTATAGTTCTCGGCATATGGGTCCTTTCCCTCCTTGGTCTGGTGTATTCCAAGGTATTTGATTTTGTGAGGTGCAATTTTAAAAGGTATCGTATTTTTGTATTCCTTTTCTAATATTTCATTGCTGGTATACAGAAATGCAACTGACTTCTGAATGTTCATCTTATATCCTGCTACTTTGCTGAATTTATGAATTAGTTCAAGGAGTTTTGGGGTTGAGTCCTTAGGGTTTTCTATGTATAGTATCATGTCATCTGCATACAGTGACAGTTGTATCTCTTCTCTTCCTATATGGATGCCTTTTATTTCTTTTGTTTGTCTAAGTGCTGTGGCTAGGACTTCCAAAACTATGTTGAAGAGCAGTGGTGAGAGTGGGCATCCCTGTCTTGTTCCAGATTTGAGTGAGAAGGCTTTCAGTTTTTCCCCATTGAGGAGTATATTTGCTGTGGGTTTCTCATAAATGGCTTTGATTATATTCAGGAATGTTCCCTCTATACCCACTTTGGCGAGGGTCTTGATCATGAATGGATGTTGGACTTTGTCAAGTGCTTTTTCTGTATCTATTGAGATGATCATATGATTTTTGACTTTTCTTTTGTTAATGTGGTGTATGATGCTGATTGATTTGCGTATGTTGAACCATCCTTGTGAACCTGGGATGAACCCAACCTGGTCATGGTGTATAATTTTTTTGGTATGTTGTTGGATTCGGTTGGCTAAGATTTTGTTGAGAATTTTTGCATCTATATTCATCAATGATATTGGGCGATAGTTTTCTTTATTGGTGGCATCTCTGTCTGGTTTTGGAATGAGGGTGATGGTGGCATCATAGAATGTCTTTGGGAGTATTCCTTCTTCTTCAACCTTTTGAAAGAGTTTCAGGAGGATGGGCACCAATTCCTCTTTATATGTTTGGTAAAATTCCCCTGTGAAGCCATCTGGTCCTGGACTTTTATTTGTAGGGAGTGATTTTATGACCTCTTCAATTTCATTTCTAGTGATGGGTCTGTTCAGTTCGTCTGTTTCTACTTGATTCAGTTTTGGCAGGCTGTAAGATTCTAGAAAATTGTCCATTTCCAGAGATTTTACATGTTCAGTTTCAGACCACTGGAGAAAAGCTTGTCATATGAAGTTTTGGCTTCCCAGTGCATATATAGGTTATTTCAGACAATACTATAGTTTATTAACTGTGCAGTAGTAGTATGTTTAATAAAACAAGGTACATACCTTAATTTTAAAATACTGCATTGCTAAAAAATGCTAACCATAATCTGAGCCTTCAGCAAGTCAAAATTTTTTGGCTGATAGAGGGTCTTCCTTCCTGTTGACACCTGCTGACTGATTAGAGTAACTGCTTAAAGTTGGGGTGGCTGTGACAATTTCTTAAAATAAGGCAACAATAAAGTTTGTCATGTCAATTGACTTTTCTTTCACAAATGATTTCTCTGTTGCTTGCAATGCTGTTTGATAGCATTTTACTCACAGTAGAACTCCTTTAAAATTGGAGTCTCTCCTCTCAAATCCTGCCCCTGCTTTTGCAACTGTTTATATAATATCCTTAGTCCTTCACTGTCATTTTCACAATCTTCACAGCATCTTCACCAGGAGTAGATTCCATCTCATCACATTACTTTCTTTCCTCATCCATAAGAAGCAATTCCTCTTCTGTTAAAATTTTATGAGATTGAAGCAATTTAGTAATATCTTCATGCTCCACTTCTAATTCTAGTTCTCTTGCTGTTTCCACCACATCTACAGGTACTTCCTCTACTGAAGTCATGAACTCCTCAAAGTCATCCAGGAGGGTTGGAAACAACTTCTTATAAACTTCTATTAATATTGATATTTTGACTTCCTCTCATGAATCACAAATGTTATTAATGGTATCTAGAATAGTGCCTTCTTTCCAGAAGGTTTTCAGCTTAATTTGCCTAGATCCATCAAAGGAATCACTGTCTATGGCAGCTATAGCCCTATGATATGTGTATCTTAAATAATGAGACTTGAAAGTTTAAATGGGAGTTTCCTTGTGGTGTAGTGGGTTAAGGATCTGCTGTTGTCACTGCTGTGGCTTGGGTCACTGCTATTCCTGGCCGGGGAACCTCCACATGCCACAGGCAAGGCCAAAAAAAAAAAGGAAGGAAGTTGAAATGACTCCTTGATCCATGGGCTGCAAAATGGATGCTGTGTTAGCAGAAATGCAAACATAAATCTCATTGTACATAAATCTAATCTCCATCAGAGTTCTTGGGTAACCAGATGCATTTTTAGTGAGAAGTAGTACTTGGAAAGTATTTTTTTTTCTTTTTTTTTGAGCAGTAGGTCTTAAGCAGGCTTAAAATATTCAAGAAACAATATTGTAAATAGACATATTGTCATCTAAGCTTTGTTGTTCCATTTACAGACAGGGTAAATATTAGCATAATTCTGAAGGACCCTGGGATTTTCAGAATGGTAAATGAGCATTGGCTTCAACTGAAGATCACCAGCTGCATTAGTTACTAAAAACAGAGTCAACCATCCTTTGACACTTTGAAGGTAGACATTGACTTATCCTCTCTAGCTATGAAAGACCTAGAAGGCATCTTATTTCAATAGAAAGCCACTTCGTCCACACTGAAAATTTGGTGTTTAATATAGCCAGCTCATTAATTGTCTTAGTTAGACCTTCTGGATAACTTGCTCCAGCTTCTACATCATCACTTGCTGCTTCACCCTGCACTTTTATCTTTTGAAGATGGCTTCTTTCCTTAAACCCAACAAACCAACCTCTGCTGACTTAAAATTTTCTTCTGTAGCATCCTCACCTCTCTCAGCCTTCATAAAGTTAAATAAGCCCTGCTCTGGATTGGCTTTGGCTTGAAGGAATGTTGTGGTTTGGCTGGTTTGATTTCTCTATCCAGACCATTAAAACTTTCTCCAAATCGGCAATAAGGCAGTTTCACTGTATCTTTCATGTCTTCTTTGGAGTAGCACTTTTAATTTACTTCAGGAACTTTTCCTTTGCATTAACAACTTGGCTAACTGATGTGAGAGGCCTAGCTTTCGACCTATCTCAGCTTTTGACATGCCTTCCTTACTAAGCTTAATCAGTTCTAACTTTTGATTTAAAGTGTACAACATATGATTCTTCCCTTCACTTGAACACCCAGAGGCCTTTGTAAGGCTAATTGCTCCAGTTTCAATATTGTTGTATATCAAGAAATGGTGTGGTCAGAGCAGAGCAAGAGAGATATAGAAATGGCCAGTCAGTAAAGTGATCAGAACACACACATTTATTAAGTTTACTGTCTTATATGGGTGCAGTTTATGGTGCCCCAAAGCAATTAAAGTAGTAACATCTAAGATCACTGTTCACAGATCACCATAACAAATACAATAATAATGAAAAAGGTTGAAATATTATGAGAATTACCAAAATTTAACACAGAGACACGAAGTGAGCAAATGCTGTTGGAAAAATGATATCAATAGACTTGCTGGACACAGGGTGGCCATAAACCTTCAGTTTGTAAAAAACACAATGTAGCACAGTAAAGTGAAATGCAGTAAAGCAAGGTATGCCTGCATGTGATTATTTCCTTAGTGCAGATTTGTAGAAGTAGAATTCCTTGGTCAAGGAACACTCCCAATTTAAATTTTGATAGACAATCAATAGCAATCACAAAATTGCTTTCCAAAGCTGCTTTACCACTTTATGGTCCTATCAGCAGTGTATAAGCAGAGTACTTCTTGACTACCAGACGCTGAGTTAGGAACCAGGCATGAAAAGATGAAGACATGGTCCCTGCCCTTTCAGTGCTTAAAATGATGAAACAGAGAAAGTAGGTATCTTCAATATAGCATGGTAGGTCCTATGATAGGGTGCTAAGCAAGAAACACTATCTCTTTGTGAAATATTCTAGATAGTCAAGACCTGCATTGTCCAATAGAATCCAAACCAGTTATGTAATGTTAAAATTTATGGTTGCTGGAGTTCCCGTTGTGGCGCAGTGGTTAACGAATCCGACTAGGAACCATGAGGTTGCGGGTTCGGTCCCTGCCCTTGCTCAGTGGGTTAACGATCCGGCGTTGCCGTGAGCTGTGGTGTAGGTTGCAGACGCGGCTCGGATCCCGCGTTGCTGTGGCTCTGGCGTAGGCCAGTGGCTGCAGCTCCGATTCAACCCCTAGCCTGGGAACCTCCATATGCCGCTGGAGTGGCCCAAGAAATGGCAAAAACAACAACAACAACAACAACAAAAGACAAAAAGACAAAAAAAAATTTATGGTTGCTACATTAAAAAATTAATAAGAAACAGGCAGAATTAATTTACGTAAATTTTAATGTATTCAAATATATATCCAAAATATTAACATTTTAACATGTAATCAATGTAAACATTATTAATTGGATGTTTTACATTCTTTCATACTAAGTCTTCAACTCTGACTAACCACATTTGAAATGCTTGATAAACATGTGGTGAGTGGCTGCCATATTAGACAGTACAGACCTAGGTCATTCAGCACATATTTCCTCTGTCTACTTCTGAAGCAATTCTGCAGTCTCCTCCTTATAAGTAAATGTTTGCTTTTAGAAGGGCATGGAATGGGGAAGGATTATTAATTATAATCATTACTATACCCCATCAGTCTTAAGAGAAACAAAGATCAACATCTTAACAGAGAGTGCAAAGAAATAACTGCAGAGACTTGGAGGTGTCAGCCTTTAGAAATATGCACTTTAAAAAGAGCTTCTTCTTATGAGATCCAAGGTGCTTGATTGAGTTTGACAATTGGGAACAGCGAGATACTCCATTTGTTACCTTAACTTTGTAATAAATTTATAATTTCGGAGCATAGCTCTTGGCAATTGGATAAAACAAGAAGGTTAAAATTATAAAATCTACAGGACTCAGCACTAAGGAACATTTGTGAGGAGAGCATTAGGGACTGCCACTCTTAATCAGCTGAAAAGACATTACTCCTGGAACATCTGAATAGGCAGACACATGCTGTCTAGCCACTGAATTTCAGTGAAGTGCAAATAATGGAACAGGTACTTCCTGAGAGATCTGGATAGTGTCCATCTCTACTCATTGAGTATGTATATATTTATATCTTTAGGGAAAAGCACTTTCATTTTGGGATCAGGAGTATATATGTTAGATCTATTATAACCAGCAATGATCATTTGTATGTATATGCTTTGGTATGTGTAATTTTAGTTTTAGTGCTTTTTATTCACTTGTAGTGTATTGGTGACCAATTTGTGAAGTTGGTTAGAATACAGAGATAATAAGATTATGGGTCCAGTCGTTCTGTTTTTGCATTTTCCTACCACTCTTCTCTTTTCTGACTGAGCTCTGGTCACACTGGCTCCTTAACGTTCTTCACATATTCTATACAAGACTTCAGGGTTTTCTGAAATTGTTCTTCCTTCTTCCTGAGATGTTTTTCAACTATATATTCATATGGCTTCACTTCATTCAAATCTTGGTTCAAATATTACCTCCTCCAAGAGGACTTCCCTAACTACTCTGACTTAGATTTTTCCTTTATCATACTTCTAACTATTGGACATTATTTCATCTCTTTGTTTTCTTTGTTTTCATACAACTGCATTATATTATACAATATGTAACTCAACACCCTCTCATATGAGTTCTGGGAGCGTAGAACTTGCCTTTTTTTTTTTTTTTTTTTAAGCTCACTGCTGTAAACTTAGAAAAAAGTGCCTGGCACAAAATAGGCACTCAAGAAATACTTGTTGAAGATTACCCTGGTGGCTCAGTGTGTTAGGGATCTGCCATTGTCACTGCTGTGGTACGGGTCTTTGCTGTGGCATGGGTTCATTCCCTGTCCCAAAATTTTTGCACACCGCAGGTACAGCCAAAAAAAAAAAAAAAAGTGTACAATTCAATAGTTAAAAAAAAATACTTGTTGAATCAATATATGAATATAACGTGCCACTGCCCTGTTTCTTCATTACCAGTGTATGTTTATTTCTAACTAGTGGGCTCATAATGTTTATTTTGGGCTTGGGGGTCATGTATAAAAGTGTAGCTATAAATACATAACATAGATCTGGACTGTGATCCACCAGAAGCTAAGGACTGTTCTTCATCATGTATCCAAGGTTGATAGGCAACCAGTGTATCCTGGTTAGGCTATATTGGTTGTTTATATCCAATATCCATTTTGGTCAGCCAGTACTTTTGTAGCTCTGGCTGTTTATTACCTTTTTTTGGATTTCTGGTATTCCCCGTGTGCCCAGAATAGGCTTTGATAATACTTGTTGAATGAATCAATAAATACATCCCCATAGTAGAAGGACTGCCATGTCTTTCTAGTGGTGTGTTAGTATGTCCCAAAGTTCACCATAGTTTTATGTATTAGTCTTAATATGAAAAAAATATTTATTTCTAATAGAACTCAAACATTGGAGTTGTTTAGTTACCTCAGTCTACCCTGCGCATAAATGCACTATTTGATTTCCTTTCAGAAGTCAGCATAATGAGAGTTCATTTTGGAGGAGAGAAAAGACTGATGGTCTTGCCTAGGTACCCATAGTCCGTAGCAAGGAAATTAACTTTCATTATGTATTTATACAAATGTACATTGCAAACAGCTCGTTGCCTAAAAAAGAATAAGTAAACCCAAAAGATTATAAAGCTTTACCACCCTGAAAGGGTATTCTGCTTATTTTGCATACCTCTTTGCCTGTCTTGATTGGCTAGAAACAGTCCATTTCATTTGATGGTGAAAAATTAAACCTTACTTTATTATTTTGAAGTGTTTCTCAGCACATGTATTTTCTCTCATTGTTAAGTACCCTCAGGAAACTGGCTTAATGTAAATAAAGTATATAAAATAGCCCCCTTGATGCTCAAAATGAGAATTACTATGCCTTTGTTCCTTATGGCCCATCTAATTTCAAAAAAGTAACTGAACCTAGGAAATCAGAGACATTTTCAATACAGCTTCTAATATTCATCATTTTCAAATGATTTAGGGAGGGCAGAGTAGACCAAATTTTCTATAAAACTGATAAACACCTTTAATTGGAGTAAGTATGTTAAACCAACCATACTTTGAGTCTTTTGGCAAGGAAATCTCAGGGATGTCACTAATATAGCTCTATTACCATGCTGTACTGTGTCTTACACAGAATGAGTATCATTTGAGTTTCAATTGTTTCCAATAATTGCAAGAGAGTTTCATCAGACAGCACTGGCTGTAATCCAAAGAAAAGGGTAGAAACCAATTAAATGCTTAAAAGTTTTAAGGATAAATTAGAAGGTAGGCGTTAGAAATCTTTTTAGCTCAACTAAAAGTGGATGAATGCTTTTTAGATAGGCTATCTGGCTAGCTTTCCTGTTCTCAGTTGTTAATTCATATGCTATACGTGAGTGTTAGACATACAAATTAGCCCCTTTTCAGTCCACCTAGGAACATAAAGAAAAATATGAGATGGCTTATGAACAGATCTACTTTTTTTTTTTTTTTTTGGCCTTTTGGTTAAGATTTGGTTGATGTTGAAAACAGCAGTGAGAAAAAACAAATAAAGGATTTCCCCAGCTTCTGTACTAGGCACTATTTTTTCTTAACATTCTCTCCACTCCATAATCTCATTCATTCTCACTTCAGCTGTTGCCTATGTGCATGTACGATTCTACAGTCTTGTGCTATAGCCTTCATATTTGTCCAGAACTTCAAAATCCTGTGTCAAACATGACTATCTAGATTACCCATCAATCCCTAGAACCTGACAACTGCAAATATTAATTCATTGTATTGCTCTCATCAGTTCACCCTTCCCCAGACCAACTAGTAAGCATCCAAAGAACACATATCCAACACCAACCATTTGGAGCTAGTGCTGAGCTAGGTGCGGGATTCCCCAACTCTATTAATGGTTCCACCATGCTTTGAGTTGCTCAGGCTCAAACCCTAAACCATTTTGGATGACTCCCTTTTTTCACTTCTTCCTATGCCCACCCCACAGCATGCCTACACATATGCACAAGTGTGCAGGCCCCCACTCATAAGCAGACTTGTTTCCAAATCCTGAGATAATATGTATGCATTTTCTCCTTAAGGAATCTTCGCATTCTCACAACTACCACCCTAAATGAGACACTCATCATTTGTACCTAGATTATTGCAATGCCATCCCAATTTGTGTTCTTGCCAAATCTTTAGATCTCCAATTCATAACTTCTCCACACTGCTACTGGATTTATCTTCCTACAAAGGGTACTCTGATGATATCATTCATTTGCCTGGAAACCATCAATGTTCCTCATTACTATCAAGTTAATCTTCCTAAAGAAAACTGATCATATCACTCATTTGCTCAGAAAGTAGCAGTGCCTCCCTGTTGCCTTGTAAGTTGGATCCAAACACCTAAGTGTGGAAGTCAATATCCTCCACAATATGGCCCTTATCTACCCTTCCAGCCTTAGCTTAACGCTAAACTCCAGCCAACCCCAGCAACTTCCTTTGTCTCAAATACATCCTGTGCTTTAAAAAGTGATATTTTGGGAGTTCCCGTAGTAGTGCAGCGGTTAACGAATCCGACTAGGAACCATGAGGTTGCGGGATCGATCCCTGCCCCTGCTCAGTGGGTTAACGATCCGGCGTTGCCGTGAGCTGTGGTGTAGGTTGCAGACGCGGGGATCCCACGTTGCTGTGGCTCTGGCGTAGGCCAGCGGCTACAGCTCCGATTCGACCCCTAGCCTGGGAACCTCCATATGCCGCAGGAGTGGCCCAAAGAAATAGCAAAAAGACCAAAAAAAAAAAAGTGATATTTTTTTCAGCCCTCCCCCACCCCACCCATTGCTGTCAGCTACCCCACATATCCTTTATGGTCCATCTCTAATCCTACCTCCTTAATTAAGTTATCCCTGATCAACCAAGCCAATTTCAATCTATTTGCAGTCCTTTAAACCACTTTTTTTAAAACAAAAATTTCATTTTTCCCCTGATGGCAAACATTACACTTCTTCATTGTAAAAAATATAGACAATACAGAAGTTATAAAGAAGAAAATTAAAATTCTCCATAAGCCCCCCATACTGTTAACATGCTGCTATATATTCTCCTAGCCCTTTCTCTCTCCAGACAGCAACATATGTACACACACAAACACAGTTTAGATCATACTACCTATACTGTTCAGTAGCCTGATGTTTTTCATTTGATGCATCATAAATATTTCCCATGCCACTATATCATCTTCTACAACATGATTTAATAACCCCTTTTGTCTTATACTATTTGTAATATCATCAGTTAATTAATCTCCTTTTGATGAATATTTAGATTGATCATAACTTTCTACTAGTTTTTAAATGTTACATTGGATAGACTTGCAGCTTGTACACATTGATAGTTAATTCATAGAAATTTAATTGTTTGCTAAAAGAGTAAGCCAAATTTTAAGTCTTCTTGATAAATGGTTCCACGTTACCCTCCAAAAAGGTGATTGGTTTTTTATATTCTTGTCAAGAATGTCTGAGAGTGCCCATTTTACTGAATGCTGATCAACACTGAGTATTTTTTAATCCTATGATAGCAATTTGAACTGGTATCATGTTAATAATTCTGCATATTACTGTTATTTCATACTTATATTTATTTCCACCTCCCATCCTAACAGGCATGTAGATGTTAACATCTGCAGCAGCTATCATAGGACCTTATGTGTACTAGGCACTCAGGAAGTACTTGCTGAATTGAATTAAATAAGAACCATAGAGAAGTTCTCCCATGTTCACATGATAGCCTGAGCCTGTCCTCCATTACTCTCTGGTTTCCATATGCAATCTAGAGTTAAAGGACTAAGGGAAATAGAAAAGGAGAAGGGATCACAGCACTGAGGAGCAGAGTCCAATCCCACTGTAATTGCTTAACTGATACTCCAATCTCTGCTTCTATCACCAGGATAGCTTCAGCCTCAAAATTTCGACTGCTGCTTTCAAAAGTAGCTACATATATGATGTTGGTATCAACTCCAAGTTGCTTGGCCTAACTAAAAGAAAACCAGTCATGACATTTTTAGGTGGAAAAGGACAGCCGGTTTAGAGAACTTCTTGGAGAGTCTGGAATAAGTTTATGTATGGCTTGTTTTCTTGCAGCAGTACATTTGTTCGGCCTGACTTGGCAGTTGCAACCAGCTGAAGGACAGCTCTATGAAAATGGAGTTAGCAAGGGGAACAGAGGGACCGAATCCATGGATACTACTTACTCTCCAATTGGAGGAAAAGTTTCCGATAAATCAGAGAAAAAAGGTACAGTGATCAAAATGATTGATTGATTATTGATTACTTTTCTTCTGATTTGGTCATTAGACCCAAATCTGGGATGGTTTCACTTCACATTAAATTTCATGATCACTCAAAGAAATATTGTACATGGACAGATAAATACATGTAAATGTCTTGTGAAAGCAAATTTTCCTCTCTCTAGCGCCTTGAGTATAAACCAATTAAACTTTTCAAATATGTTGGCGATTTTGAAAATAGATAAATATTTACAGGATGGGGGTTTCAATACAATGGAAATTGCATTTTGCATATAACTACCCTGAAGCAACATGGGATTTTGATTAAGTTCTCTGTGTCCAAGCCCAGCATTTGTATATAACACTTTACAAAGGGTATGTGGAAATTTCTTCCATTTATAAAAAGAAAATGCCTTCTATGTGTAATGTAAGTATGAATGTTTATGTCAATGGAGGTGAATTTTTTTTCTAGTTGGGAAATATGAATTCTTCCTAGTTGGGAAAAAGAAAAATTGCACTTTGAGAACTGAATTGTTAAGTTTAACCAACAAAAGTTTTAACTACCTGACTTATTTACAGTAACTGTCACAGTCCCAGTAGTCCCAGCATCTTATTCATATTGGATGATCTTAATCTTGATATTGAAGTTTTGAAAATTTTTATTATGATTTCTCTTGAAATAGGATATAGTACAGAGGGATTTGAGCCATGTAGTATTTCAGAATGTCAATTCAAAAGTAGGAATTGAAGACAAAATATATAGCCAGTACTATCCTGAATATTTAGATCAAATAGAAATGAATGATTCAAACCCTACCCTTAAGTAGCTTATAATTTTATATGAGGGAAAATTTAATTTTGGTTCATTAGTTGAAAATAAGAGATTTTTATAGTTGTCTGAATCACTACTTTTGTTTTTAGTTTCTTTTGAAGAGTTATTTGCGGGGTTTGTCTTGGTTTTGTTTGCTTTTGAAAAAGGAACTTTGCTTTCATCTGTGCTTCAGTAAAAATTAATGCTTAGAATTCAGGAAAACATTATGGTTTATTCCAGTTTTCAATTCATAATGTACTTTGCTTTATGTCCTTCTTTAGAAATACTCTTTCTAGCCAGGGCTGACCTTTCCCAGAAATTTCAGTGTTGCTGCTGAGAGGGGCTGATAGTAGTGTAGGGGTCGAAGATGGCAGAGGAAATGGTCTGAATATACTTGGCCTTGGACATTTTCAAAGTAGGAAAGGGAGAACCCTTACCTTCTCTACTACTATTTAATTCCTTTATATCTGTAAGTAAAAGAGCCACCATTTGGTATCATATGCCTAGGGTTTGTTTTTTATTTTTATTTTTTTTGCCATTCACACTAAAAATCATGAATATTTTCTTTTTGAGGAAATTGAAGCATACAAGAGAGCAGAAGGTCATGAGAGCATATTCCTTTTTTATAGTAGTTCAGATTTCTATAATTCCTTTTCACAGAATAGCTTGATGATGACGATGACTAAATTAAACAATTACCATATGCAAAGAATTGTTCCAGACACTTAGCTTGTATTGTATCATGAAAGAAACACTATGGTCCCCATTTTCCAAATGAGAAATAGAAGCACAGAGAGTTTAAATAATTTGCCCAAGGTCACAGAGCTAGAAACTGGTGGTCTGATTCCAGAGACTTGTCTCTTAACTTCTACATTATACTGAAATCCACCCATGAAATGTATATGAAAGAAACAAAACAGTTTACACACCAAAAACAAAGCCCCAGTGTCTGTTCATAATATATTTTAGAGAAATTCTATAAATCTATATTTTAGTGTGTTGTAACAAGTTTCATAAATGAAAAGCGTTAAGTTTCTGCTCAATTATGACAACAAACAGGCCAAACCAATTTCAATTTAATACTTTATTAAGAAAAATCGTTAAAGATTGATGCCTTATATACCAAGTTATTATCTTAAACTGACCTTTTATGGAAGTCTAAACAAAACCTTTAACAATAGCTGCACATCATACTTATATTAGTGTAGATAGAGTATATTAGATCTTTACTGCGTATTACTTAACAAGTAAAAACATAGCTCCTCATTTATATGTCATGTGTATACTAAACCAAACCTTGCAGAAGATGTAATATACTATAAAGACATTTTCAAGTGGTCAGCTATATCCTTTTACAATTTTCTAGACATCACACCACCCCATAAATACAGTTCTAGAAGCATATCAATATAAACTTGAAAACCAGATAATTCTTTTTACATTGTTTGCTTTACTCTCCTAGAGGATTGGGCAGTATAGCACTGTGGTTAAGAGCCTGGACTCTGAAGTCATATCTGTCTTTGAATACTGAGTTTTTTGTCACTTACTGGCTCTGCAACCTCAGGCAGTTAATTGACACAGCCTCGATGAACCGGTGTCCTCACCTGCAATGTGACGATGACAGTAGCAGTACCTGTCTCGTATAATGGTTGTAAGGAGTGAGACAATGAATGTAAAGCATATAGCACAGTGCCAAGCAAATTGTTTAATTTAGCAAAATAATTATTATTGGGCCAAATGATTAGAAAATTACCTTGAGTTAACTGCCATCCTATTAAATATTACAGATCCCACTTTCAAACTGACATGAACTTTTCCATGAATGATGGCCTCCTTGGTATTTAGATGTTTTCTATCTTTAAAGTTTGATCTCTCTTTACTTACCAATTTAACATCTATTTTTTTTTAAATTATCATCACCTACATCATCAAAGCCATAGATAGGTAGAAAGGCACTTTAAAAATAATCAAATTCTCGCCAAAGCAATCCTGAGAAACAAAAACCAAGCAGGAGGCATCACTCTCCCAGACTTCAAGAAATACTACAAAGCCACAGTCATCAAAACAGTGTGGTACTGGTATCAAAACAGACAGACAGACCAATGGAACAGAATAGAGAACCCAGAAATAAACCCTGACACCTATGGTCCATTAGTCTTTGACAAGGGAGGCAAGAACATAAAATGGGAAAAAGAAAGTCTATTCAGCAAGCATTGCTGGGAAACCTGGACAGCTGCATGCAAAGCAATGAAACGAGAACACACCCTCACACCATGCACAAAAAATAAACTCAAAATGGCTGAAAGACTTAAATATACGACAGGACACCATCAAACTCCTAGAAGAAAACATAGGCAAAACACTCTCTGACATCAACATCATGCATATTTTCTCAGGTCAGTCTCCCAAAGCAATAGAAATCAGAGCAAAAATAAACCCATGGGACCTCATCAAACTGAAAAGCTTTTGCACAGCAAAGGAAACCCAAAAGAAAACAAAAAGACAACTTTCAGAATGGGAGAAAATAGTTTCAAATGATGCAACCGACAAGGGCTTAATCTCTAGAATATATAAACAACTTATACAACCCAGCAGCAAAAAAGCCAATCAATCAATGGAAAAATGGGCAAAAGACCTGAATAGACATTTCTCCAAGGAAGATATACAGATGGCCAACAAACACATGAAAAAATGCTCAACATCGCTGGTTATAAGAGAAATGCAAATCAAAACTACCATGAGATATCACCTCACACCAGCCAGAATGGCCATCATTAATAAATCCACAAATAACAAGTGCTGGAGGGGGTGTGGAGAAAAGGGAACCCTCCTACACTGTTGGTGGGAATGTCAACTGGTACAGCCACTATGGAGAACAGTTTGGAGATACCTTAGAAATCTATACATAGAACTTCCATATGACCCCACAATCCCACTCTTGGGCATCTATCCGGACAAAACCCTACTTAAAAGAGACACGTGCACCCGCATGTTCATTGCAGCACTATTCACAAGAGCCAGGACATGGAAACAACCCAAATGTCCATCAATAGATGATTGGATTCGGAAGAGGTGGTATATAAACACAATGGAATACTACTCAGCCATAAAAAAGAATGACATAATGCCATTTGCAGCAACATGGATGGAGCTAGAGAATCTCATACTGAGTGAAATGAGCCAGAAAGACAAAGACAAATACCATATGATATCACTTATAACTGGAATCTAATATCCAGCACAAATGAACATCTCCTCAGAAAAGAAAATCATGGACTTGGAGAAGAGACTTGTGGCTGCCTGATGGGAGGTGGAGGGAGTGGGAGGGATCGGGAGTTTGGGCTTATCAGACACAAGTTAGAATAGATTTACAAGGAGATCCTGCTGAATAGCATTGAGAACTATGTCTAGATACTCATGTTGCAACAGAAGAAAGGCTGGGGGAAAAATGTAATTGTAATGTATACATGTAGGGATAACCTGACCCCCTTGCTGTACAGTGGGAAAAAAAAATAATAAATAATTAAAAAAAATAATAATCAAATCTACTGGAATTGGTCCCCCATTAACAGTAGTTATATGTATCTGCTTCTTGTTAGGAGGAGAGTAAAAAAGTTTCTTAGCATTTAGTTTTTGAAATGAAAGAGAAAAAGAATATTTGATTATAGACATTTAGTATGTTAAAATTTTCTTTTGGAAATTTATTTGAATAATTTAAATTCATTTTCAAAAAGAAGACATGTCACAACCACATGTCAGAATCTATCAGAAAAATCAGTTGTCAATTGTTCGGTAATATTTATACAATTGAAGCATTGTACTTAAACAGACCCTACTACTTTAGAAGCTTATATACTAGTCATAACATACTGTTTCACTTGAACTCGTAAATGTTATGCAACAACTGGTTTGAAAAGAGCAGGGGATATGAGACAGATGGAATTAAGATGGGGGAATAGAGGGACTGGAGCTCAATTTCTCTCCTAAAAACAACAAAATTCACAACTAAAGGCTGAGCAATCTTCAACCAAATGGACTGGAAACCTTAAAAAAGATATCCTACTCTAGAAGACAAAGAGGATGCCACATAAAGAGATAAGGAGGGGTGATTACACAATATAAGCAACCCCATACCTCCCAGGTGGGAAGCCCCACAGACTGGAAATTAACTGGTTCACAGAGACTCACCTACAGGAGTGAGATTTCTGAGCCCCACATCAAACTCTCACGTGTGGGGATATGGCACTGGGAGAACGAGCCCCTGGAGCATCTGGCATTGAAGGCCAGTGGGGCTTGTGCACAGGAGCTCTATAGGACTGGGGTAAACGGAGACACCATTCTTAAAAAGCACACACACAGACTTTCACGTGCACTGGGTCCCAGGGCAAAGCCAAGTCTCCATAGGAATCTGGGTCAAACCTGACTGCAGTTACTAGAGGACATTCTGGGAAAACAGGGGTGAATGTGGCTTGTTGTGAGGGAAGGACATTGAAAGCAAAGCTCTTGGGAATATTCACCAGCATTCCTGACTCTGGAGGTGGGCATTTTGGGAAAATCTGGCCCCACCCATCAGTCAGCACTGAGAAGCCCCAGGGCAAACAACAATCCAGATGGGATCATAGCCCCACCCCTGAGTAAACAGGCTGCCTAAAGACCCCCAGGCACACAGCCACCTCTAATCCTATCCAGAGACAAAGCACCACCCACCAGAGGGATAAGAATCAGCTCCACCTACCAGTGGGCAGGCATCAGTCCCTTCCATCAGGAAGCCTACAGCAAGCCCCGTACCAACTTCAACCACAAGGGGGGCAGACACCAGAAGTAAGAGAGTCTACAACTCTATTATCTGTAAAAAGATCACCACACCAAAAACCTATAAAAATGAAAAGACAGAGAACTATAACTCAGATGAAGGAGAAAGAAAAAACCCCAGAAAATCGGCTAAGTGATGAGGAGATTCTCAGCCTCCAGGAAAAAGACTTTAGATTGTTGATGCTGAAGATGATGTAGGACATTGGAAATAAACTGGAGGCAAAGATGGATAACTTACAGGAAACACTGAGCAAAGAGATACAAGATATAAAACTTAAACAAGAAGAGATGCAAAATACAATAACTGAAAGAAAAAATTCACTAGAAGTGGCTAATGGCAGAATACAGGAGGCAGAAAATCAAATAAGCGAGGTGGAGGACAGATCAGTAGAAAAGACAGATGCGGAATAGAAAAGAGAAAAAAGATTGAAAACAAATGAAGAGAGTCTCAGAGAACTCTGGGACAACATGAAACACAACAACATCTGTATTATAGGGGTGCCAGAAGGACAAGAGAGAGAGAAGGGGACAGAAAAAATATTCCAAGAGATAATAGCTGAAAACTTCCCTACCATGGGAAAGGAATCACTCACTCAAATCCAGGAAGCACAATGAGTACCATATAAAATAAACCCAAGGAGGAATACACTGAGACACCTATTAATCAACCTGACCAAAATTAAAGACAAAGAAAAAATCTTGAAAGCAGCTAGGGAAAAGAAACAACATACAAGGGAACCCTGATAAGGTCATCGGCAGATTTTTCAGCAGAAACTCTGCAGGCCACAAGGGAGTGGCATGACATAGTTAACGTGATGAAAGGAAAAAACCTCCAACCAAGATTACTTTACCCAGCAAGGCTCTCATTCAGATTTGAAGAAGAAATCAAAACCTTCACAGATAAGCAAAAGCTGAGAGAATTCAGCAACACTAAACCAGCCTAATGACAAATACTAAAGGAACTTCTCTAGGCAGAAAAGAAAAGACAGCAACAGGAAAGAAAAATACCACAAAAGACAAGGCTCACCAGTAAAGGTAATATATACAGTAAAGATACAAAATCATCCATGCACAATTATGCCACCAAAATCAGAAATTGTGAGAATAGGAGGGTACAAATGCAGGATACTGGAGATGAACTTGCAATTAAGAGACCAAGTACTTAAAGCAATCTCATATACATATAGACTCATATCAAAACTTCAGAATAACTGCAAACCAAAAATCTACAATTGATAAACACAAAAATAAGAAAAATCAACTCAAATACAACACTAAAGATAGTCATCAAACCAGAAGAGGAGAGAACAAGAAAAGAAGGGAAGAAAAAAGAGCAACAAAAACAAATCCTAAGCAATTAATAAAATGGCAATAAGAACATACATATCAATAGTTACCTTCAATGTTAATGGACTAAACGCCCCAACCAAAAGACATAGGCTGGCTGATTGGATACAAATATAAGATCCACATATATGCTGTCTTCAAGAGACCCACTTCACTTCTAGGGACACATACAAATTGAAAATGAGAGGATGGAAGAAAATATTTCATGCAAACAGGGATCAAAAGAAAGCTGGAGTAGCAATGCTCATATCAGACAAAATAGACTTTAAAATGAAAACTATTTTGAGGGACAAATAAGATCATTACATAATGATCAAAGGGTCAATCCAAGAAGAAGATATAACAATTTTGAATATCCAACATAGGTTCACCACAAAATATAAGGCAGCTGCTAACAACCTTAAAAGACCAAATCAACAATAACACAATCATATTGGGGGACTTTAACACCCCACTTATAGCAATGGACAGATCATCCAGACGGAAAATCCATAAGGAAACACAGGCCCTGAATGAAGCATTAAACCAGATGGACTTAATAGATATTTATAGGACATGCCATCCAAAAGCAACAGAATACACAGTCTTCTCAAGTGCACATGGAACATTCTCTAAGATTGATCACTTCCTGGGCTAAAAATCCAGCCTCGGTAACTTTAAGAAAATTGAAATCATACCAAGCATCTTTTCCGACCACAACGCTGTACGACTGGAAATCAACAACAAGAAAAAAACTGCAAAAAAAACAGAAACACGTGGAGACTCAACAACATGCTACTAAACAACCACTGGATCACTGAAGAAATCAAAGAGGAAATTAGAAAATACCTAGAAGCAAATGACAACAAAGATACGACACTCCAAAACCTATGGGATGCAGCAAAAGCCTTTCTAAGAGGACAGTTTATAGCAATACAAGCCCACCTCAGGGAACAAGAAAAAGCTCAAATAAACAAGCTAACTTTACATCTAAAGCAGCTTGAGAGAGAACAGACAAGACCTAAAGTGAGTAGAAGGAAAGAAATCATAAAGATCAGAGCAGAAATCAATGAAAGAGAAGCAAAGAAAACCATAGACAAGATCAATGAAACAAAGAGCTGGTTCTTTGAAAAGATCAACAAAATTGATAAATCCTTAGCCAGACTTCTCAAGAAAAAGAGAGAGAGGACTCAAATCAATAAAATTAGAAATGAAAAAGGAGAAGTAACAACGGACATCACAGAAATACAAAGGATCATAAGAGACTACCATATGCAACTATATGCCCACAAAACGGAAAACCTAGAAGAAATGGACAAATTCTTAGAAAAGTACAATCTTCCAAGACTAAACCAAGATGAAATAGAAAAGATGAACAGACCAATCACAAGAACTGAAATTGCAACTGTGATTAAAAAACTTCCAACAGGAGTTCCCATCATGGCTCAGTGGTTAACGAATCCGACTAGGAACCATGAGGTTGTGGGTGCGGTCCCTGACCTTGCTCAGTGGGTTAACGATCCGGCATTGCTGTGAGCTGTGGTGTAGGTTGCAGACGCGGCTCGGTTCCCGTGTTGCTGTGGCTCTGGCGTAGGCCAGCGGCTATGGCTCCGATTCGATCCCTAGCCTGGGAACCTCCACCTGCCTCGGGAATGGCCCAAGAAATGGCAAAAAGACAAAAAAAAAAAAAAGAAAGAAAGAAAAAAAGAAAACCAAAAAAACTTCCAACAGACAGAAGTCCAGGACCAGATGGCTTCCCAGGCGAATTCTGTCAAACATTTAGAGAAGAGCTAACACCTATCCTTCTGAAACTGTTCCAAAAAATTGCAGAGGAAGGGTCACTCCCAAACTCATTTTATGAGGCCACCATCACCCTGATACCCAAACGAGACAAAGACGCCACAAAAAAAGAAAACTACAGGCCAATTTCACTGATGAACACTGATGCAAAAGTCCTCAACAAAATACTAGCAAACCGCAACCAACAATACATTAGAAGGAGTGTACATCATGATCAAGTGGGATTTATCCCAGGGATGCAAGGGTTCTTCGATATCCACAAATCCATCAGTGGGATACACCACATTAACAAAGTGAAGAATAAAAACCATATGATCCTCTCAATAGACACTGAAAAAGCCTTTGACAAAATCCAACACCCATTTCTGATAAAAACCCTTCAGAAAGTGGGCATAGCGGGAACCTACCTCAACATAATAAAGGCCATATATGACAAACCCACAGCGAACATCATTCTCAATGGTGAAAAGCTGAAAGAATTCCCACTGAGATCAGGAACAAGACAAGGATGTCTGCTCTCGCCACTCCTCTTCAACATAGTTCTGGAAGTCCTAGCCACGGCAATCAGAGAAGTAAAAGAAATAAAAGGAATCCAAATTGGAAAGGAAGAAGTAAAACTATCCCTATTTGCAGATGACATGATACTATACCTCGAGAATCCTAAAGACTCTACCAGAAAACTGTTAGAGCTCATCCATGAATTTGGCAACATCGCAGGATACAAAATTAATACACAGAAATTGATGGCATTTCTATACACTAACAATGAAAGATCAGAAAGAGAAATTAGGGAAGCAATCCCGTTTACCATCACATCCAAAAGAATAAAATACCTAGGAGTAAACCTGCCCAAAGAGACAAAAGACCTGTACTCTGAACAAGTACACTATAAGACACTGATGAGAGAAATCAAAGACGACACAAATAGATGGAAAGACATGCCATGCTCTTGGATTGGAAGAGTCAATATTATCAAAATGACTATACTACCCAAGGCAATCTATGGGTTCAATGCAATCCCTATCAAATTACCAAGGACGTTTTCCACAGAACTCGAACAGAATATTTTCAAGTTTGTTTGGAAGCACAAACGACCCAGAATAGCCAAAGACATCCTGAAAAAGAAAAACGGAGCTGGAGGCATCAGGCTCCCAGACTTCAGGCTATACTACAAAGCAACAATCATCAAAACCGTATGGTACTGGCACAAAGACAGACATATATAGATCAATGCAACAGGATAGAAAGCCCAGAATTAAACCCACACACCTACAGCCAACTAATCTATGACAAAGGAGGCACGAATATACAGTGGAGAAAGGACAGCCTGTTCAAGAAGTGGTGCTGGGAAAACTGGACAGCCACATGGAAAAGAATGAAATTAGAACACTCCCTAACACCATACACAAAAATAAACTCCAAATGATTAAAGACCTAGATATAAGACCAGACACTATCAAACTCCTAGAGGAAAACATAGGCCAAACACTCTCTGACATAAACAACAGCAACATCTTCTCAGATCCACCTATCAGAGTATTGACAATAAAAAGAAAATAAACAAATGAGGCCTAATCAAACTTCAAAGTTTCTGCACAGCAAAGGAAACCCTAAACAAAACGAAAAGACAACCCACAGAATGGGAGAAAATCTTTGCAAGTGAATCAACTGACAAGGGATTCATCTCCAAAATTTATAAACACCTTCTGCGGCTCCATACCAAAGAAACAAACGACCCCATCAAAAAATGGGCAGAAGATCTAAACAGACAGTTCTCCAAAGAAGACATACAGATGGCCAAAAAACACATGAAAAGATGTCCAACATCACTCATCACTAGAGAAATGCACATCAAAACCACTCTGAGGTACCACCTTACTTACGCCAGCCAGAATGGCCATCATCAAAACATCTACAAACAATAAGTGCTGGAGAGGGTGTGGAGAAAAAGCAACCCTAGTACACTGTTGGTGGGATTGTAAATAGGTGCAACCACTGTGGAAAACAGTATGGAGATTACTCAGAAAACTAAACATGGAACTACCACTGGATCCAGCAATCCCACTCCCGGGCATCTATCTAGAGAAAACCATGACTCGAAAAGGCACATGTACTCCAATGTTCATTGCAGCACAATTTTCGATAGCCGAGACATGGAAACAACCTAAATGTCCATCAACAGAGGAATGGATAAAGAAGAGGTGGTACATATACACAGTGGAGTATTACTCAGCCATTAAAAGGAACGAAATACCAGCATTTTTAGCAACATGGATGGACCTCGAGATTATCATGCTGAGTGAAGTCAGCCATACAATGAGACACCAACATCAAATGCTTTCACTGACATGTGGAATCTGAAAAAAGGACAGAGTGAACTTCTCTGCAGAGCAGATGTTGACTCACAGACATTGAAAAACTTATGGTCTGTGGAGGAGACAGTTTGGGGGGTGGGGGGATGTGCTTGGGTTGTGGGATGGAAATCCTATAAAATTGGATTGTGATGATCATTGTACAATTACAAATGTAATAAATTCATTGAGTAGTAAAAATAAATAAATGAATGAAAATAAAAAGATCAGGGGATATGAATACATAAAAGACTTATTCCTAGACCTGAGTCGTGTAATGTCCATAAATTGAAATAAAAGCAATTACGGTTTAATTTATCAACAAATAAAGAAAGTTAAAATCTAAAGTTTATCAAATCCCACATCTTTATTTAAAGATGAAGTAACTGGGGTTCAGATGGTCAAGAACACACAGAGAGAATTGGGACTAGAACCAATGGCTCCTGTTCAACTTCTTTTGTTTTCTCATTGGTTATTATAATAATGTAACACAAACTAAACATATAGGAGATTTTGTAAAGGGGTATCAAAGACAAAAAGTGAACAGATGAAAGAATTGATTATATTCAGGCTATTGCAACAGAGAGCGCACCCCACATTCAAAGATCGGAGTGTGTGAGGCAGGTGGTTTTGCCTAAGACTGATGGAAGGAGTACATGAGCTACATTTGGGATGATTTACAATTGGGATTGTTTTGTACTCAGGGGAATCTCAGCCAGCCAGATGAACAGGAAATGTTTATCTCTGTGTCTAGCTAGTTGAAGGGGAATAAATTGTTCTGAACTCAGCCAATTATTTATGAAAGAAAGAACAGGAATTTGGAGGGTCTGTATCTGGTCTTTCAGCAGGTTCCAGCAAAAGAGGAAAGATCTGTATTTGGCCTTTTCGCAAGTAATCAAAGGCATCCTTTGAAATTCTTATGGGAGTCCTGAGAAAGAATGGTCAAAGATCTTAACTAATAAGTCATAGGGAAAGGGGTCTTCAGTTTGGTTATTTTGGTTTATTTATTTGTTTGTTTTGTGGTAAGCCATTTCCTAAAGCATGAAAGAGTGGAAGGATGTTGGAAAACAAAAAGTTAAAGGAAATCTTTTAACCAACTCTGTTTCCCAGGAGCATAGGGCTCAGGTAAAAGCCCATGTTGTCAGTAGCAATGTGAATGAGGAGGATGTTTATTGGGTAGTTGTGGGTAGTGGATTCTTGCAGGCAGGGTGCCTAAATAGAGCATCAGGAAGGAGAAGGGTGGGTGGAGAGACAGAGAACTAAAGGATACTAAAGACTGCCTTTCTCTGCTTTACGGTTTTTGCAAAGGCCAGCCTTTGGCCAGGGGAGTGACATTTCTTTTAAGTTCATCCTACAAGATATATCTCTGCAAAGTTGAAGGAAAAAAAAGACATTTTCTAGTCAATGTCTGTTGACTATATGACCATGTAAACAACATATAGCTGATCAATATAACAAGATGTGCCCCACACACCGTGAGGCCAAACAAACCGAAATGTTGGAGGAGTCTGGAGCAGAGAAAGGTTTATTACAGGGCCAAGCACGGAGAACAGGTGGCAGGTGCTCAAAGGACCCTGAACTTCCCAATGGTTTAGGAGTTGAAGTTTTTATAGGCAAAATTTAGGGTGAGGGCTGCAGGGTGCATGGCTTTCTTCTGATTAGTTGGCGGTGGGGTAATAGGGTAGGTTCCAGGAATACTAGGCTCAGCCTGAAGTTACCATCCTCCTCCTGAGTGGGGGGCCTTAGCTCAGGCCCACAAACTCAAAGGTATCATAGTTATGTATATTCCTTGCAGAGGAACCAGGACAGTCCCCCAAGGCTGTACTATTGTTTCTTGACTGTTCCTCCCCTGTTTCTGCATCTCCTCCCTTTCCTGATTAGCAACTGCTTGAACCTGCCCTTTGGAACTCTGGGAAGGTCTTAGAGGCTGAATGAAACCCATTTCCTACAAACAAGAAACAGGGCAGGGGGACACTGAAAGGCTTTATACCACAAAAGGCCCCACAGAGTCCTGCTCTCTTAGCCTGTCTTGAAGATGCTTCAACCCAGACCAAAGGGACTGTAGCTTCAAATCTCTGTTACAGCTTCTCCTCTGGCAAAAAAAAAAAAAAAAGGAATTGGCTTTGTAGGGGAGGAAAAATAGGTTTCCCTCTATCTTTCTACATTCTTGGCTGAGACCCCCTCTGTAATAAAAAGATATAAACAGGAGTGAAAACAAACAAGTTTAATAATATGTGTACCTTCTGCATTCATGGGAGATACCCAGGAAAATTGACCAACTCCCTGAAGTGACCCAAATCACCCCCTCAAATACCATCTCAGCTAAAGACAAAAAATTTGAGGGCAGTCAGTTAAGGGAGGTTATCAGGAAAAGCACAGTAAAGAGAATATAGTTGTTCTGCAGATTTCTCTTCTCCTTTGATGAGTTTCTAAAGATTTAGTTATCCTTCTCTTCCTGTAGTGAGAGGAAGACACCCTAACAAATAGAGATTTTTTTCCTTATAAATCTTGCAAAAGGGTAACTTTTAACTTGTAATTTTTAACTTGCTAAAGGGTCTCTTGCAAAAGGGTAACTCCTACTCTATTTTCAGATCTTTTCCTACATCTGCTGTTTCTTAAAAATAATCAGCCTGAGATAATACTTGTGCTAAAGAGGCATATTTGGGGATGGGAGAGGTCTGGCAGGAATCTGCCTTCCTCCCTCAAGTTACCTGCTTTATATTTGTAAATGCTGGGTAAGGTCTAATTTTTAAAATGTTTCACTTCCCAAGACCCCTTCCCTGTACCCCAAAGGGTTGCAGCTGCGAAGCCTTTGACAAACACTGTGTGAGGCTCAGTAGGACTAGCTTATCTCTAAGGTCCCTTCCAGCTGTATATAGTATAAGTCAGTGAATTCAAATTATGCAGTTAAGGAAGAACAATTAGCCATTCCAAATAGAAGTGGACCTATTTTTGAGTAAGGGAATATACTCCTGGAAAATGGTTGAAATGTATGTCTATAAAACTTGTACACTGCATTTTCCCATTTAAAGTATCTGTAGAGAATTTTGTTGTAATTTAAATAATTAATTCCCAGTTTTCTGCTTTATAAGTTTTGATTTTTGACACGTAGGTAACAATAATAGTCTGCACTTAGCATTTACAATTTCAAAATACTTTAATGTCTTTTATCCACATAACAGTTTTATGCTGTAGCAGCTATTGTTACCCTTGTTTTACAGTTGAAAAGGAAAATACAAGAAGGTTAAGTGACTTGCCATACATAATAGACATAACTACAGAGAGAACTGAGATTAGAAACCATTCTCTTTACTGTTATCTCACTACCTTCTTTGGGTCTTTTCTGCCTTAAAAAAAATCTTTTCTCAATGCTAATTGTTTAAGTAACAGCTGTCTTGATTAAAAATCTCAATGCTTATAGTCAAATGTATACCCTTTTCCCAAGAGTACTATTTTTGCCATTTAAAAAAAAATTATGGCTGCACCTGTGGCATATGGAAATTCCCAGAGCCACATCTGCAGCAACACTGGATCCTTTAACCCACTGTGGCAAGTAAGGGATTGAACCCATACCTCTGCAGCAACCTGAGCTTCTTCAGTCAGGTTCTTAACCCACTGAGCCACAGTAGGAACTCCTTTTGCCATTGTCTGCACAATATTTTTTTGTCTTTGTAATCCTTTTTAAATCTTACTTTTATTCTACCACTACATATATTAGCATATCTTTCCCATGTGGTTAGTCATCTTTAGTTATTCCCTTGATAGTCCCACTACCAATATGAAAAGTCACCATATCCACCATGTTCTATCAACTTTCTCTTGCTGAATGCTTAACATCTATTTTCAGAAACATTCTGGTTGCTATTACTACTTAATCAGACATATACTTTATCTCCTCACCTGTTTCTATAGTGTTCTGCATTTTCTTTTTTTCAATTGAAGTATAGTTTATTTATAATATTATATTAATTTCAGATGTACAGCATAGTCATTCAGTACTTTTACAGATTATACTCTGTTATTACAACATAATGACTGTAATTCCCTGTGCTATACAATATATCCTATTACTTATCTATTTATTCATAGTAGTTTCTATCTCTTAATCCCATATCCCTAATTTGCCCCTTCCCTCTCCTCACTGATAACCCCTAGTTTGTTTACTAAATTTGTGAATCTGCTTCTGTTTTCCATATATGTTAATTAGTATTTTTTCTACATTCCATATATAAGTGCTACTATATAGCATTTGTCTTTCTGTCTGACTTACTTCACTAAGCATAACATTCTGTAGGCCCATCTGCTTTGCTACAACTGGAAGTATTTCATTCTTTATTATGGCAAAGTAATCTTCCATTGTTTATATACCACATCTTCTTAAGGTAATCATTTCTTGATGGGCACTAAGGTTCCATCCATGGCTTTGCTATTGTAAATGGAGCTGCTATGAACAGTGGTGTACATGTACCTTTTTTTTCTTCTGTATATATACCAAGGAGTGAGATTGTTGCATCATATGGTTGCTCCATTCTTCATTTTTTGAGGAACCTCCATACTGTTTTCCACAGTGGCTGCATCAGTTTATATTCCCACCAACAGTGTAGGAGGGTCACTTTTCTCTACATTCACTCCAACATTGGTTACTGGTAGACTTTTTGATGATAGCTATTCTGACAGATGTGAGGTGGTTTTGATTGTCATTTCTCTAATAATTAGCGACACTGAGCATCTTTTCATACATCTGTTAGCCATCTTTGTGTCTTCTTCGGAAAAATGTCTCTTCAGGTCTTTTTCCCATTTTTTGACTCAGTCATTTGTTTTTTTGATATTGAGTTGTATAAGCTGTTTATATATTTTGCATATTAACCCCTCATTGGTCATATCATTTGGAAATATTTTCTCCCATTCAGTTGAATATCTTTTCATTTTGGCAGTAGTTTCCTTTGCCATGCAAAAGCTTTAAGTTTAATTAGGTTCCATTTGCTTATTTTTGCTTTTTTTTCCCCCTTAGGAGACAGATCCCCCCCAAAAAAGTTGCTACAATTTATGTCACTGTTCTGCTATGTTCTCTTCTAGGGGTTTTATGGTTTCAAGCCTTTTACCTTTAGGTTTTTAATCCATTTTTGTTGTTGTTGTGGTATATCGTGTGAGGAAATGTTCTGTTCTCATTGTTTTACATATATTGTGCAGTTTTCCCAGTACTGCTTATTGAAGAATTTGTCTTTTCTCCATTGCATATTCTTGCCTCCTTTTTCATAGGTTTATTGACCATAGGTGCATGGATTTAACTTCTGGGCTCTCTATTCTATTCCATTGACCTATGTCTCTTTTTGTGCTTGTACCTGGTGTTTTGATTACTCTAGCTTTGTAATATAATATGTCTGGGAGCATGATACCTCCAGCTTTGTTCTTTATTCTTAGGATAGTTTTGGCAATTCGAAGTCTTTTTTGGTTCCATATGAATATTAGTATTATTTGTTTTAGTTATCTTAAAAATGGCAGTATTTTGATAGAGATTGCATTGAATCTGTAAGATTGCTTTGAGCAGTATGGACATTTTAACAGTATTAATTCTGTCAATTCAAGAGCATGAAATATCTTCCCATTTCTTTGTATCATCTTTGCTTTCCTTCATCAGTATTTTATAGTTCTCAGAATATAGGTCTTTCACATCCTTGTTTTTTTCCTAGATATTTTATTCTTCCTCTTTCTGATGGTTCATTATTAGTGTATAGAAAAGCAACAGACTTCTGTGTATTAATCTTATGTCCTGCATTTTTGTTGAATTCATTTATTAGTTCTAATGGTTTCTGAGTGGAGACTTTAGGGTTTTCTATATAAAATATGTTATCTGCAAATAGTGGCAATTTTAATTCTTGCCTTCCAATTTGGATATCTGTGGTTTCTTTTTCTTGTCTGATTACTGTGGCTAGGACTTACCAATACTGTTAAATAGAAGTTGTGGGAATGGATAGCTTTGTTTTGTTCCAGATTTTAGTGGGAAGGTTTTCAGCTTTTTACCATTGAGTACTATATTGGCTGTGGGTTTGTTATAAATAACCTTCGTTATGTATCATTTGATTTCTACCTTTTGTTAATATGGTGTATCACGTTGAATGATTTGCAAGTTTTGAAAAATCCTTGTGTCCCTGGAATTCAACTAGATCATGGTGTCTGATCCTTTTTTTGTATTGTTAGATTCAGTTTCCTAATGTTTTGGTAAGGATATTTGTATCCATATTCATCAAAGATAATGACTTAATAGTTTTTTCTTTTTTTGTAGTGTTTTTGTCTGGTTTTAGCATCAGGGAAATAGTGTCTTGTGCAATGAATTTGTGTTCCATCCTCTTCAATTTTTTTAATAGTTTGAAAAATACAGGTATTAATTCTTTTTTTTTTTCTTTTTTAAGGGCCGCATCCATGGCATATGGAAGTTCCCAGGCTAGGGGTCAAATCAGAGCTGTAGCCACTGGCCTATGCCACAGCCACAG
Organism: Phacochoerus africanus; assembly: GCF_016906955.1. Lineage (NCBI taxonomy): Eukaryota > Metazoa > Chordata > Mammalia > Artiodactyla > Suidae > Phacochoerus > Phacochoerus africanus. The sequence goes on along the minus strand of NC_062560.1, from coordinate 106,273,679 downwards.
CAATGCCAGATCCAAGCCACGTCTGCAACCTACACCACAGCTCAAGGCAACACCAGATCCTTAACCTACTGAGTGAGGCCAGGATCAAACACGCAGCCTCATGGTTCCTAGTCAGATTCATTTTTGCTGCAAAACCATCTGGTCCTGGACTTTGTTTGCTAAGAGTTTTTTTTTAATTACAAGTTCAATTTCACTTGTTCATTTTGTCTGATTCTTCTTGATTCAGTACTTGCAGATTGTGTCTTTTTAGAAATTTGTTTCTTACAGGTTGCACAATTTGTTGGCATGCAGAAGCTGAATTTTTTTATAAACTAATCAGCAATCCTATGTCTTTGGATCAGAGCATTTAGTCTGTTGACATTTAAAGAAATTATTGATAGGTGTATACTTATTTCCATTTTATTATTTGTTTTCCTTCTATTCTAAATGATAATCTTGCTGGATAGAGTAAACCTAGGCTGCAGGTCTTTCCCTTCAGGACTTTGAGTTTATCATGCCACTCCCTTCTGACCTGCATAGTTTCTGCAGAGAAATCAGCTAATAGCCTTATGAGGATTCCTTTACGTATGACTCTTTGGTTTTCTATTGCTGCCTTTGGAATTCTCTCTTTACCTTTAGCCATTTTATTTATGATGTATCTTGGTGTGGGTCTGTTTGGGTTCACCTAGTTTGCACCCTCTGTGCTTCCTGTACCTGGATATCTGTTCCTTTCTCCAGGTTTGGGAAGTTTTCAGGCATAATTTCCTCAAATACATTTTCAATCCCTTTTCTCTTTCTTATCCTTTTGGAACCCTTATAGTACAAATATTGGAACACTTAATGTTATCTTAGAGATCTCTTAAATTGCTTTGATTTTTTTAAATTTATTTTTCTTCTTGCTGTTCTGTTTGGTTGATTTCCATTATTCTATCTTCCAGGCCTCTTATGCTTTCTTCTGTATCACTTAGTTTGCTATTCATTTCTTCTAGTATATTTTTTATTTAAGCTATTGAATTATTCATTTGTGATTGGGTCTTTTTTATATTTTATATTTTATAGTTCTCTGTAAAATGTTTGTTGTTTAGATCAGTTCTTTTCCCTAATTCACCTAACATTTCTATACCAATGTTTTGAATTCTTTATCTGATAAATTGTTTATTTCATTATTCAGTTTTTCAGGGCTTTTCTCTTGCTCTTTAAAATGAGAGTAGTTATTCTTCATTTTAATTTCCTTAACTTTCTCTGCCTCTATGAATTTAGGTGAAACAATTACCTGTAGTGGTCTCGAAGGGGGTCCTTATTTGGGAGCATCTCTATACAGATTTGATGGGAGGGCTGTATTTGATGTGGATGCAAATCACATTTTTCCTCAGGGTGTGCTGGCAGCTATCAGCTTGGTAGAAGTGAGGGCTGGAGATGGAGGAGCTAGAGCTGCCTAGGCTCTGAAGTGGGACTTCCTCTTTGCTTAGTGGTCCTCACCACCCTGTCTGGGGCAGGTCTGATCCCAAGTGGCTGAAGCAGAAGGCCTGAGGTTTGGGCTTGAGCTGCCTCTGTTCCATTTATTTATTTATTTATTTATTTATTTTTATTACTCAATGAACTTTATTACATTTTCTATTCCTTTTAAATGTGTGATTTTTCCCTCTCACTGGGACCTTTGCCCCAGAGGAGGGGAGTGCTGAAGTACATGGGGCACATGTGTGGACAGAAGTCTCATGTGCTGCCTGTGTAGGTATCTGCAGCTCTGCCTAGAGTCCCTTTTTGTCTCTCACAACTGACTACAGCACACTATCTCTGCTGCCCACACCCTGTTGTGGAATAGTTCCACAGGGCAGGTAGGGCCTGTATATATTAGGAGGTAAGCTATAGTGGAGTGGCTGCTGTCAGATTTCTGGGTTGCTTATTGGGTGCTGCTTGAGTAAGTGCCAATAATGGCCACTGCCACCCCACCTAGGTTCTGCCCCAGGTCTGGGCTGCTGTAGCATTGCATTGGTGAATCTAGTCCCCAGAGCTAGTGGTGCCCTGTGGCATGGAGTGAGCGGGACAAGAGCAGTTGCTCACCTTGAGCTAGGACATGTGGTGAGGCAGTTGCATAAAACCTGGCAGCTGCTAGAGCAGACCTTTCTCGACACTGCCTTGGGGTCTAGCCAGCTGTCTGCCCATATAATCTCCCTTTACCTCTGAGTCCCCTCCCCATGGCACAAGTCCCAACCATATCAATTTTTTCCCCTTCCTACACAATTAATGTGTATCTTTCCTACAGACTTAGTGGTGCAGGAGTCCTTTTGCCAGTGTCTATTTAGTTTTCCATGAGGATTGTTCCACGTGTTGATGTATTTTGGATGTGTTCATGGGGGGAGTTGAGCTCCATTTCCTCTTACTCTGCCATCTTGTTCTCTCTCCTCTCCCTCCGAGTACTCTGCAGATTTTACATTTCATACCAAAGATCTAGGTTCAGTAAGCACTCCCTCCTCAAAGCAGAACACATTTACTCACACATGCAAGTACCCTTGGTAATTGAAAGTTAAACAGCAGCACAAGATGCACCTTTATTGACCTCCTTTCATTGCAAATTTAGCTGAAGAGGTGTGTGTGTGTGTGTGTGTGTGTGATGCTTGTTTTGGGACTTTGTTTTGTTTTCTTTTGACCTATGGCATAGTTACATTTGGAAACAATTTATGCAATGACGGTTGTGGACCCTGAATAACAGGTTGATTTCTAAATTTACTTAGACTTACACTGATATTTATTTCACAGACCCAGTCAGTAGGTAAATATTTATTTTGTGGTACCAAAGTAAAAAAACTGTACCAACCCCACCCAGGTAATCATTGTGCATTCAGATGGAACACAGTCCTGCAGTATTATTCTATGTTTCTTCAGTATTCATTCATAGGACATGTGGATATTAAAATGCACTCAGATGCCCTTTGAGTCAACCCGTAGTTTCAGCATCTTTTAGTCAAAGGATATTAGAGGCTAGGACATTGTTGTAGAATTGGGAATAATTCATATGAGCACAACAAACCACATGAATAAAATAGTAGTAATGCACTAACAGAGACAACAGTGTTGGGAGCATAACATTATTATTTTTAAAGATTGATGGCAAATTACAGTAAATTTTTCCTATAATGCTATATAGATGTTTCTCTAACACAAGGTTTCAGGGGGCCCAGCTAGAGTGCTGCAGCCTGTTTTCAACTATATTAAATCACTTTATCAATATACTTCAGTTTTAACAAAAGCTTTTCTAAAGCATACTGGAGACCTGACTTCTAAAATAGATTTATGGAAAGGGTGCACTATGCTAAAAAGCAAACTTATTTACAGTATAAAAAATTCATGTTAAATGTTCTTGGTCATATAGTTTAATGTTTCATTTTAAAAAATCCTCATTTTCCTTTTTTTTTAACTTGCTTTTAAACACCTTTTCTGTGATGCCATATGAAATGTGTCTGCCTTTTGGTCCCTCTAGCCCAATAGTCTACATCTGACAAGGGCACTAAGTGGTATGCTATAGAATGACATATTTATCCTCCTGGAGTAGTCCTTCGAAAGCTAAGACATCTTCCTGTAACGTGTTTATAACATCTTAGTTCTTTAGGAGAAGCAGTCCATTGTAGAAATTTATCAGCCATGTGTAATCTAATCCTGTTGAGCATCCATTTATATATTTCATCCTGCATTATTTTTGCAGGAAGTTCAAACATTTACTAGCTTTTTCGTGAAGTCAAAAGTAACTCTAGAATGTAAAATTTACTTTTGAAGCTAAAGTGCTAGAGTTTCAGGATCTAATGCACTAGTCTGCATTCTTTCCTGTGTGTAATTTTGGTGATCTCATAGATAATAATCAAAAATCCTTTTTTAGCCTTTTCCTTTCTAATACTAAGAGTCTTTGGTTTTACTTTCGTACTCTACTTGTAGCTCCTTTAGTCATTTTAGTTGGCTTTTCCTATTTCCATTTTTTATCTTAGCAACAGTATCTTCATCAGAACTGCACACAGATACCATCTTCCCATTGCCAATGGTTCAGTGAGAGGGCAGAATAAGTGTAAAAAGTTGAATTTTAAGAGATTCTTGACCACCTCAAACCCACCGTTAAAATAGTAATAAAGGATGAGAAATTATTCAGAAACATGGAATAGAAACTCATGACTTTTAATGCTATTATGAATCAAGGTGCTATTTTAACGCTAGTAAGTACTGTGGAAAGTTAACAAATGAAGCAGAAGACATAGCTTTTGCTCCTGGAAAAATAGATCTGGAAGAAACATGCATATATACATAGGCAGTGCAAAATAACATGCAACCAACTGTTGTACAGAAATAGAAATAAGATGGTTAGGTGACTAAGAGGTTTAAAGAAGATGAAAAGGTGATTGCTATTACAGAAGAAGTTTGAGCTGGGCCTTGAGAAAAAACAAGAAATAAGAAAAATCAATCCTAGTTAACCTTAAAGAGTGCATATTTAGGAAGATGTAATAATAGAGGAGTAAGGGGGAAATGCAGGTGGTAATAGCTTAAGTGGTAAATGGGTAATGAAGCAATAGAGGCAGCAGATAGAGGCAGTTTGGCATGGAAAGGAAGGAGATAAATGGTATGATAACTAGATGGAGGGGCAGCTGGATCATTTTATTTTTATTATTTTTTTGTTATTAAAGAAGAGAGACGCATAGTAGTTTGAATACAAAGAACAAGAAACCAGGAGTTCCTGGTAGCCTAGTGATTAATTATCTGTTGTTGTCACTGTTGTGTCACGGGATCAATCCCTGGCCTTGGAACCCCTGCATGCCGCAGGTACAGCCAAAAAAAGAAAGAAAGAAATAGAAGAAAAAACCAATAGAGAGGGAGACATTAAGGATGCTAATAAGAAAGGAGATGGTAAAGGGACCAAAGTCTCTCAAGAGGAAAGAAGAGGAGGGAGGAGCCTCAAGGGTAAACTGACAACAATTGAATGACACTGTGTGTAAAAGAGACTTTTTTTTTTACCACACCTGTGGCATGTGGAATTTACAAAACCAGGGATTGAAACTGCGTCACAGCTACTGCAGTGACAACACATATCCTTAACTCAGTGTGCCACATGGGAACTCTTTTCTTTGTCTCTCTCTCTCTCTTTTTTTTTTTTTTTTCGAAAAAGACTTGAGGTTGTGGAACTAAGAGGTAGGAGTTCAAAAAGAGGACAGAAATATGTTCAATAGATGCTATCGTCTATTATGATTACTATTATTATTATTATTACTCTCTGTGATTTGTTTTATTTGTGTAGAAACATTTTAACTTGACATATAGATAGATTTTCTGGATTCCTAAAAGATATCAATGTCTGTCGCAATATGGCAATCCATGAGAACTGGTGCCTGTTCTGGTTGTTCTTTCCCAAGACCTGGCACAAGACAATATATAACTCCCCCATTACTCTCAACTATGGGATAGATGAATCATGATATAATTGTCTTTATTAAATGACCAATAGATAGATGTCAAGATTTTAGACAGACATTACTACCCTGTCCACTGGGGACTTACATGGTGAGATACAAAATGGGAAGCTGGATAAAATGAGCTATGACCTGCCCTACTGCCACCATCCCAAAAGTCCCAAAGGATGTGACCATAGTAACCTACATTTAACAAACATCAAACATTGTATGAAATATAGAAAATAGGCATCCCTGCTGTGCCCTAGCAATTATGTGCCATAAAAGTACTGGCCAGGAGACAGTTCAGCTTCTAGGTAGTGGGTGACCTTCTAATATCCCTTGGAAACACGTCAAAACTCTTATGACATTGTGTGATAGTTTTTATATATGTGTAGGTTCTGCATGCCAATTTATATCTTCTAAACATATTTTTAAAACAGCTTTGTTGAGATATACAGTTGTTTGAGTAGAATTTTTTAAGTGACAGGAATATGTATATCCATATACAGTCATCCTTTGGTATCCACAGGGGATTGGTTCCAGGATCCACGCATATACCAAAATCTGCAGATGCTCAAGTCCCTTATATAAAATGGTGTAGCATTTGCATATAACCTGCACACATCCTTCTGTAGATCTTAAATCATCTCTAGATTCCTTATAATCCTAAAACAATGTAAATGCTATGAAAATAATTGTAAATTTGAGTGTAATAAATTCAAGATTTGTTTGTGGAACCCCCTGGAATTATTTTTTTCTGAATATTTTTTGATAAGCTGGTAGTTGAATCCATGGATGTGAAAACCACGGATATGAAAGCTAACTGTAATTTACATCTTATATAATTCACTGTTTTAAAGTATATAATTCAGTTCTCCTGTGCTGCAGCAGGTTAAGGATCTGGCGTCGTCACAGCTGTGGTGGGGGTTCAATCCCAGTCCGCTTCTGCATGACATAAGCATGGCCAAAAAATTAAAAAAAAGAAAAGGTTAAAATATATAAATAAGCAATTCTTAATATATTCAGATTTGCATAGCCATTACTACTGTTTAATTCTAGAACATTTTCATCATGCCCAAAGGAAATCTCATAGGCACTGGCAGTCATTTCCTATTCCCACCTCTCCCCAGTCCCTGGCTACCACTAATCTACTTTCTGTCTCTATTGACTTGCCTATTGTACATTTCATATAAATGTAGTTATAATGTATAGCCTTTTCTTTCTGGCTTCTTCACTTAACATAAAGTTTTCAAGGTTTGTCCATATTGTAGTGTGTACCAATACGTGCTCGTTTTTATGGCTGAATAATACTCATTTTATGGGTATAACATATTTTGTTTATCCATTCATTAGTTGATCTTTTGTGGATTTTCACCTTTTTCACTATTATGAATAAAGCTTGTATATGTTCAGAAAATAGATTTATAGTCCTTTAATTAAAGGTAAGTTTTAACAATGCTATTTTACTTCTGTCTGAGAAGATATATGCAATCCTAGAGAAGCTGAATTGGAATCTGAAGTCTTTCAGTTTTTGGACATAACTTTTTATACTTATACAGTAATGTATTTTTCAAGTGTAACATTAGTTAATGGACTTTTCTACACAATCAGCTATCTATTATTATTGTCAGTAAGGCAGAGGTATTTTATTTCTGAACATATTTTATTCATGGTTAATTCCCAAAGCCGTGTGTGTGTAGATGTATTTTATTTCTTCTTCCCACCAAACTTTGTACCAAATGTCAAAATAAAATGGTCAACAGTTCTAAATAAATTATCAATATTACTATTTTATTAATTCATGGAAATAGTATTTACCAATTGCCTACTATGTACAGGGTTCATTCTTCCTTTTCTTTCTACTACCGACTCCTGGGTATAATGATATAAAAGACATGTGTAATACACAAAATGAAAAATGTGTCCCCGAAGTAGTGAGAGCTGAATACATATTTTTCTTCAACAGTTCATATAAAGGAAAATTATACAAAGCTACATAGATGGACAGGATAGGTTTTTCACTGTCTCCTTTTCATCCCCTAACAGCTTTTGATCACAAGGAATAGAGGTTGATTTCACCTCCCCATTTTACTTCAAGCACTGATACTCTAAATTTCACACAGACTTGTTACTGTGAAATAATTATTATATTTGAAGAAACACAAATAAAATGGTACTTAAGTCATGAGACACACACTAGGACTAATTCAGGTGAAAGGCCACACCAAAGCCATTTGATTGTGTCTTTTAATGTGCTCTGGATGAAGTGAAGGGGAAATAGAATCTTAACAGCATATTTTTTTCATATTTTTGGACAACATTCCATCTAGTTAAAGCAGTAAATTTTTAGCTTGGATACTTTTTATGGAATTTGAAAATGTCTTTAAAAGATTTCTAAGATTACTGTTACAGACACAACCACAGCCTTTAACCCACAAGGACCTGGGATGGTGGAATCTTTTCAGTAACCATGTGTCAGTATCTTCTACTAAAGTTCCACTGAGTTTTGAACAGAATCATGGAATGCAGTCTACCTATGTTAAGTAGAAAAAGATAAATGTATATACATGTCCAGAATTTAGCTATTTACCCCCATCTTATAAGGACAATACTATTATAATCATGTTATTAGTATTCAGGTATGTGTCTGAATGAAGCTTTGGTTTTGTAGATACAACCACTACACATGGTTTCTGGCAGCAATTGCAGGCCTCCATATTTATCCTCCAGGTAGCTTGACCTTTTCCTTTTGAACTACTAGGAGACCATCAGTTTGCCATCGTTCCACCCTGCTTATCTGCCATTGTTTTTTCCTACTCAGCAATTGATGCCTGTGTTGCAACCTATAAAGAGAGTGTTTAGCGCAAACTAAATTGATGGATATTGGTGAAACTGTGATAACTATAGTACTTCACAGCTTGATATAATCTGTGGCTCTCTCCACTTCATCTTGGATTTGTGCAAGGAAGTGCCTGTGACTGGAGAGTATGATATTGGGCCTCCTGATATGCTTCAGGAAAATAAGTGATTAAATGATGATTATAACAGGAATACTGCAAATCTGTACCTTAATGCAGTGCATTAACTCTTTCACTGACAGTCTGTGAATGAAGGATCGGAGTCAATGTTAAGTTTGACCAAAATTATTCCACTTACCTATATTGATGTAGAATTTCATCTTGAAATCACATTCCATATTGTTTTTTTATGCATGTAATTTCCTTCTCTTTAGTTTCCCCCTTTGAGTGACATTAAGAAAAATAATGAAATAATAAATTAACCAGTAATCACTACATTGTAATCCATAACTACTTTTGAGAGAAGTGAAAGTGGAGAAGTCTATTTAGTGAAGTAATTACTAACAAGGAGATATATTCCTTTCTGATTCGCTAAGCTCTGAAAGGTTAGGAGCTGAGAAATTTTCCTTCTGCAAGCTGTGAGAATTTCTCTAATACCAAATCATTGCAGAAAGCTTGCTTTGCTATTTTTATTTAAATTAATAGTCTACGTGTTCAGTCACATTGTCCTATCTCTTTACCTACCTTGTCTTAACTGTGATGCAAGCTCTTACAGGATCATCTTCTTTTAAAATCATTTTTATAAATAACATGGATATAGGCTCTGGATATTTTGTGATGCTTATAACACAGAAACTCCAACAACACAACTTCATGAGTTTTTTTTTAGTAACATTTAATTAGCCTTATTATGCAATATATGATGCTATAAAGTACAGAAGGAAAAGATGGTGTAGCATTTGGTAAGTCTCATATGCAAAGGCTAATTGTCCATCAGCCAGTTTTGTCCTGATTTTTTACAAACGACAGCATCTATGATCATTGGTGACTCTTCATTGCACCTTTAAAATGGTGTTTGCTGAACCTAAAACACTTTAAATTGACTTATATTTATAAATGTTGTTTGTATGACCAAATGATGCATTTTAAGAAGTGGTAAAAGCCCCAGTGAGGATAGCAGTTGAACAAACTGAACATTAAGTTTAGAACAGAAGTGGCCACATAAACACAGTCTGTTAATTACTGCTCACTAAAGACATTTGTCCAATCCAGGACCTTAAGTGTTAAATGTATAATCAACCCTTCACAGACCAAACTGTTCTGCCTCACACGGAAAAAAGTAACTTCCAGTGAAAAATAAGGTCTTCAGTTGGTCATTTATCATCTCAAGGGGCGTATTTTATTATAAATGTCAATTCCACAAAATTATGTCCTGTAATACATAATTATGTTCAAATCTACATTTGAAATCTATTATTAACAGTTAACAGTGAACATTCTTAAAATAGTTATTACTCTTGGCCTTAACACAAAAAGCAATAATGGAGGTATTTTAGGGAGTTAAAAGCGGCAAGGCATTGGCCTCTTGAATAAAGCCACTGCAGGTGTGTTTCTTAATGGGCTGTTAATTTTATAGTGGGTGAACACAAAGGACAGAGACCATGTGTGTTTTTAAACTGTGTTTGGTGTGGAAAAAGAGTTGATGGCTGAAAAATATAAAGACAGTGTAAAACAAGGCCAAATTGAACTTGCCCTCCTGAGATACAATCCTCCTCGCTCAAAATCAAGGCAAACTAATTCTTGCCCCTCTTTTTCAATCCCATCCCTCCCCACCACCACGTAACAGAGAATCCCACAGAAACTTAATATGAAACTAACACTTCAGAAATTTTTAGAAAATGTGGCAAGAAATAATAAAGATCTAATTGTCCATCCTCTCACATTAACATCCTCTCACACTAACCAACTCCTAGGTTTCCTGGTTTTGCTACTGTCACTAAGTCACTCAAACTCACAGTTTTGACCCCCTCCCTCTTATCCCCCACGCCTAGGTTCCCAGGGTCCTCAGAACCTTGCTTCTTAGCATGTGGGCTGTGGACCATGAAGCATGAGCATTACTTGGGAACTTGTGAGAAATATATGACCTCAGACCTACTGAATCAGAATTTGCAGTTTAACAGGACCCCTCATACACAATACAAGTTTGAGAAGCACTGCAATAGAATTTGCCTTTACATTGCCTTGTTCCTTTTATCTTTTTCTTTTCCTTCTGAGGAAATGACTTGTTTTATTATTATAAATCTGTATTTTAGATATATATTTTTGTAAGAAACGTGTAATTAGATTTTACTTATTAATTCAGAATGATGGTTCTTAACCTTTTAACACAAGTGTTTACTTCATTACTCTTTATTTTTAACTATAGATATATAAAACTTATCTTCCATCTCCTTTTTTTTTTTTTTGGTCTTTTTGTCTTTTTAGGGCCTCACCTGTGGCATATAGAGGTTCCCAGGCTAGGGGTTGAATTGAGCTGTAGCTGCCAGCCTACGTCAGAGCCACAGCAATGCCAGATCTGAGCCATGTCTGCTACCTACACCACAGCTCATGGCAACTCCAGATCCTTAACCCACTGAGTGAAGCCACAGATCGAACCCACAACCTCATGGTTCCTAGTTGTTGGATCCATTTCTGCTGTGCCACCACAGGAACTCCTCCTTTTGTTTTCTAATTGACCCATCTAGTCTGTTTTCCCTATCTTGCCTTCATATCAAATAAAAACAGTTATTCTTATTTCAGTATTATTTTATCTTTGCTAGTTCAAAAAATACATTTTTATTTTTAGTGTTTATGCTTGAAATTACAATATGATTTTTTTAATTTATAATAATCTGAAGTTAATTGATACTTTTATCATTCTTTAGGATAATCCAGTTTTATACTTTGCAGATAATATATGATTTTTTTATCACCTTATTAAGGAATAGTTGACAAATGTGATTTATATATTTAAGGTGTACAATCTGATGATTTGATACACATATATATTGTAGAATTACCAAGATCAGAGTAATTAAACATTCATCACCTCACATAATTTACATAATCAACGCGCGTGTGTGTGTGTGTGTGTGTGTGTGTGTGTGTACTAAAAATGCTTAAGATTTACTCACAGCAACTTTCAAGTATACAATACCATAGTATTAACTATAGCCACCATGTTGTACATTAGATCCTCAAAACTTCTCATAAATGAAAATTTGTACCCTTTGACCTACATTACCCTATTTCACCCTCCCTCCAGCCCTGGCAACTACCATTCTATTCTCTGTTTCTATGAAATTGACTTTTTTTCTGTGTGCCTTATTTAACTTAGCATAATGCCCTTCAGATTCATCCATGTTGTTGCAAATGGCAGGATTTCTTTCTTTTTTATGACTGAATAATATTCCATTGTATATATATTCCACATCTTAATCCATTCATCTATTGATGAACATTTAGGTTGTTTCCATATCTTGGCTATTGTGAATAATACTACAATGAATGTAGGAGGTGCAGATATCTCTTTGAGATCCTGATTTCAATTCCTTTGGATATATACCCAGGAGTAGGAATGCTAGTTTATATGGTAGTTCTATTTTGAGTTTTTTAAGGAAGCTACATACAGTTTTCAAAAATTGCAGTACCATTCTGCATTCCCACCAACTGTGCACAAGGGTTTTCTTTCCTCTTCATCCTCACTAACATTTTATATCTCTTGTCTTTTTTATAATATCCAGCCTAACAGGTGTAAGGTGATATCTAATTGTGGTTTTGATTTGCATTTCTCCCAATGTTTAGTGTTGTTAATCATCTTTCATGTACTTATTGGCCATTAATATGTCTTCTTTGGAAAAATATATAATCAAGTCCTTTGTCCATTTTTAATTGGATTATTTGATTTTTGGTTTTTGGTTTTTTTGCTACTTAGTTGTATGAGTTCTTTATATATTTTGGGTATTAATGCTCTAACAGATTCATTCAGCCTTCCATATTCTCAGGTTCCTATTCTACAGAGTCAACCAACCCTGGATCAAAAATATTCAGGGAAAAACTTTCCAGAAAGTCCCAAAAATCAAAACCTGAATTTGCCGCAAGCTAGCAACTATTTACATAGCATTTATATTGTATTAAGTATTATAAGCAATCTAGAGATGATTTAAAGTACATGGGAGCTTAAGCATAGTTTATATACAGATACTTTGCCATTTTATATAAGGAACTTGGGCATCTATAGATTTTAGGATCCATGAGGGTCCTGAAACCAATCCCCTACAGGTACTGAGGGAAGGCTGTATGTAGTTTGTGAATATTTTCTCCCATTTTCTAGGTTGCCATTCCAATTTACTTATTGTTTCCTTTGCTGTGCAGAATCTCTTTAGTTTGATGTAGTCCCACTTGTTAATTTTACAGTTGACTGGAATGTATTTTTTCCACTCGAGCTGTTGGACCACCCTAAATTTAGACCTTCGTGTCATTCACCTGAATTATTGCCCCATAATTCCTATATCATTCTTGTGTCTTCCTGCTCTAAAGCATCATACCTTCTGCCTCATGATTAGCCTTTCTAATGTACCCAAACCTCTCACCTCTTCCTAAAAACCTTTAATAGATTTCCATTCTTTACTAAGTAAACTATTCAGGACTGTTTCTCAAGGTGCTACAGAATATAATGTCGTCCTTTCCCTCCCACCCTATCTCTATCTACACATACTCTACACCTTAGCTTTACAGTTTCCCACTTTGTTTTGGTTCAAGCTGTTCATTTCACAAGGAAAATCCTTCCCAATCACTCTGTTGAAATCCTTTCCATCCTTCAAGGCCCATCTTTAGTACCTCTTCCCATAAATACACTTTTCTGATTCATTCATTCGTTAGTTCGTTCATTCATTCATTGAATAAATATGTACTGCTCACATACAATTTGCCTACATTATTGTAGATACGGGGGATAAAGCAATAAACAAAATAGCCACAGCCTCATGGGGCTTACATACTATCAGGAGAAAACAGGTAATAAACAATAAATAAGTAAAACATGGTATGTTACGTGGCGACAAGTGCTAAGAAGAAAAATAAAGGAATATAAAGAGGATAGACAGCTAGGAATGATGAGTATCCTCCGACCAAATACCTTTCCTTTCTTTGCCTACCGAGCACAGGTATGCTTCTTCACAATGTGGATATTTGGGTACTTGTCCTATTTTTCTCTCTTATATTCAGAGTTACTTGAGAGCAAGAACTGTATTTTACTCATCTTTGTATCTCTTACACCTGCCAAGACAAAGCTCAATAAATAATGGTCAAAATGACTCAAATGATGGAAATAAATGCAATAGTAGTTTAGAGGAAGGAGAGACTGATATAGTGATTAGTTAGAGAAGGCTCCTTGGAGGATATTCAAGTTGAGTCTGTTCTTAAAAGATGAATGGGGCAAGGAGGAAAAAAAGCAGAATAAGACTTTTTTATATATCTGTTCTTGAAAATCTAAAAAGCATTGCTAAATAAACTAAGATTAATATTATGTATAATTTTCTTTACTTTCAAAACCAGTGTTTCAGAAGGGACGGGCAATAGACACCGGAGAAGTTGACATTGGTGCACAGGTCATGCAGACCATTCCACCTGGCTTATTCTGGCGTTTCCAGATTACTATCCACCATCCTATATATCTGAAATTCAATATTTCTTTAGCCAAGGACTCTCTGCTGGGAATTTATGGCAGAAGAAACATTCCACCTACACACACTCAGGTATTTGATATTATAGGTATTTATTGACCCTTTTAGAGAATGGTGGTATGAATAGTTGAGGTTTTGTGACTTGCAAAGTATATGGGAGTCAAAGGTGAAAGCAGACGATCTTTGTAATGAGCAAATATCCAGAAGGGAATAAAAAAAATGGTATTGAGAAATAAGGAATAGCATTTAGCAGAGCAGATTCAAAAAAGGGAGTTTAGGAAAATATTCTTGCAACTTGAGTTTTGCTTCGTGGAACAGAGCCTTCCCAGCCCCCTCATGTTACTTAGTTTTGGTGCCCACACCTCCTTTCCTGGTTCCGTACATTCCTGACCTGTTGTCCCAATAAAATAATGCAAATCAATAGGGAAATGACTCAAAATGGCATGTTTTGTCTTGCAGGTAGAAAATTTCCCTTGTTATTTTTAATAATAACTCAAATACATAAATCTCTATGGTTTACAGTACCCTTCTGTAACCTTTGCCACCTCATTTCAATTTCTTTCCTTTATTTCTTCCTTATATGAACCCATTTGAGGCCCTGTTCCATCTAAGAAGTAGCATAACAAGTCATAAACATCTGCAGCTTTCTCTCTTTTCTTTTTTTTTTTTTTTGACAGATATAACTATAGTCAAAACCTTACCTCTGGGTCAGAATAGACAGAGAATTAGAATACCATTCAAATGTGACTCTTAAAAAATTTGAGTTCCCCTTGTAGCTCAGTGGATTAAGAACCCTGGCATAGTATCCATGAGGATGTGGGTTTGATCCCTGGCCTCGCTCAGTAGGTTAAAGATCCAATGTGGCTGTGGCTGTGGCAGAAGCCTGCAGCTGCAGCTCCAATTCAACAGCTAGCCCAGGAACTTCCATATGCCACAGGCACAGCCATAAAAAGAAAAGAAATTATCCAATGATACATGTGCCATGTGTTTGTCCACTGATTAGGAAACAAAAGGATCTTCAAAGGGCCTTTGAATATTTAAATATGTTACCACAAAGGTAGTAAATTATGATGAATATTCTCAAATTTTTTAAACTGTAAAATGCTTTTTTAATTTGTAAAGAATGCCGTGGTAACATTTCAAGGGGAATGCTTGTTTTCAAGTATCTTCTATCAGATGCTTTTAGTAAAATGTCAAGATTCTTTTGCATAATACAAAATAAGAATTTGTGTATTTCTTGGTTTATGTATTGTTAAACAATTATTTTTAATACTCTAAGACTGAAGGTTTATAACATTTTTAAATATAGCAGAGGATTTTTTTCAGAATTATAACATGCTTTGGGGTTTAAATATACTTAAGAATAAATAGGCTTCTCTTTCACTTCACTCACCTTCGAAGCAAAGAAGTATGACGTAGTACAACTGAAGTTAGAGATGTTTATCAGCCTAGAAGCAAAAGTAGCAACTCATATTTGTGTTCATATTTGTTTCAGTTTGATTTTGTAAAATTAATGGATGGAAAACAACTGGTCAAACAGGACTCCAAGAGCTCTGATGACACCCAGCACTCCCCTCGGAACCTGATCTTAACCTCACTGCAGGAAACAGGTTTCATAGAGTATATGGACCAAGGGCCTTGGTATCTGGCATTTTACAATGATGGAAAAAAGATGGAGCAAGTATTTGTGTTAACTACGGCAATTGGTAAGCTGCCTTGGCTATTATTTTGAATTAATGTATAATTCCAGAAAAACACAATCAGTGATGAAAGTGATACAGATGTTATTTAAGCTTATTGTTCATTCTGCTTTCAGGTCATTACTCAGGATAAGTCTCGATGAAAATGGTTTATATTGTTGTTGTCAGTAATGTTTTTTTAAATGCTGATTAAAATTTTTTTTCAATGCTCCATTATTTGTTGTTATTTTAGGATACTTGCCATGCTTCTTTTTATATGCTTTCAACAGGATAATACTATTACTGAGGCTACATTGATGAACAACCTCAGTGAAGAAGAGAATAAGCAAGAGAAGCCCTGTTAATTCAAGTCCTATTAGAAAAGAAAAAGCAAAAAACAAAACAAACAAAAAAACCTTTTTAAATAGAAAAACTAGCATAAATCCAGTTTCTTCTTTAGAATAACTGATTCTAGAACCATTAATATTTTGAAATATAACCTAAAAGTAGAAAAGAGTCTTAAGGATAATAACTTGGTTCATTCAAACCCTTTTCTTTAGAATTGTTTAGTTTAAAAATCATCACAATGGCTCTTTCACTGTGCTCAGCCTTTTACAGCATGTTCTATTTAATACAATATCTACACACACTCTTATTCCCTTTTACCCTAGTTAATCAGAGGCAGCTCACGCTTGTCATTTTGGGGGGTGAATTCATTCCCCATGACCCTTTGTGTGAATAAAGCTGAGCTCTTCAGCAGTTTTAGAGCCCTAAAGGTAAACAACTCATAGACATAGTATTTACTATGTGAATTTTCCAAAAACACCTGTTTTTTAAAGAAGGAAAAATATTTTACAGCTGTCAGTTTTCTATACAACTCTTAACCACTTTATCCTTTAGTTAACCTGCTCAACCATATGTTTAGGAAGATGTGTTTACTGTTAATAGATATACCATCTGCTCTTTATAACAATTATGTTCTATTTTTACTTGGTTCCAAAGACCCTTTGTCAGTAGAAAATGGTATTCCAGCCATACGATTATCAAAAACTTTCTTCTAAAGTAATCAGAAAGGCAGTAAAAATGCACTGATAATTTTCCCCCTGGAGAAAAACTCCACTGATCTTACATCTTCAAAAGACAAAGTATTTGTTAAATTAGAGGAAAAAAATATTTTAAGTCATGACACTGTTTTGCCACTCACAGATTCATTGGGCAAATTTGACAGGTGAACCTTTCATGATATTTGTCCACCAAAGCCCAGTTTTGATAATGCAGATGCTAATGAGTTAGAAGAGGTTGAGTTTCTCCTAAGAAATCAGTGCAGTGAGAAGATCTAAAACATTTGTGAAGAACATTTTCTGTCTCCCGGTTATCTTTATTCCTGTGCTCAAGTTAAAACACTAATCTATTAATCTTTCAAAAATCAATAGACCCAGAAACATGCTTGCAGTTTTTTCCCTGTCCCTTAGTATTTTCTCCAAAGAACCTAACCTTTGAGATATAATTCCTATTATCCAGATATTAAGCTGTTAGTTTCATATGGAACAACATATTTTTTTCCTTATGCAAGCCAGTTTCTTCACTTTTTCTATTTTTTTTAAGATTAGAAGCAACAGAAACATTTCTTCTACAATGCTGCTTAAAGAGAATCCAAGTAAATTTCCCCCAAATCAAAGTTATATAAGTCATTTACTCTAAATTTTCCCCATTATTTTAATGTTTTTGTAATTTATCTTAACCATAGAAAAAAAGAGAATATATTTGATTAAACAAACTATGTTCTGTATGAACTTTTCTAATAGAAATGCTGGTCAGTTGTCTATTTCATGGTAATGTTAGAATCATTGTGATCTTAACTATATTTGGTCTGCTATTCAAAGGAATCAAAACAGCATCAATAACCAAAATTTATTGAATGACTAATATAGGTTAGCCACTGGCCTATACTTATTATTTTCTAGTCATATAGACATAGTTATCAATATCCTTTAATCTCAGCCAACCTGCTCAATAACATGATAATATATACCATTTATGGAGTGCCACTCTGCCCCAAGCACTGCACTGGGTACTTTACATTTGGTTATCTTGTTTGATTCTCATCACAACCCTGATAGCATAGGTGTAGTGATACTTATATTACAAATAAGGAAATGGAGACTTGGAATGAGTAAATAATTTGGTAAAGTCTCACAGCCAGCATGTGCAAAATTGAGATTGGAGATACTTGGTGTCTGATTCCAAAGCCCATGCCTTTTAGACTATACTCATTCCATATGATTATTCATTACCTTTCATTTCTCCCATGAGAATACCTGCCAGAAGCAAAACCCATCATTGGTGCAGATGCAGATACTAAAGGGCTTTAGAATGGGGTTTTAAGCATAGAACTTTAAAATGATTTAATGAACTGGTGTCTAGGAAGTAATTCTGAAATAAGATTTAAAAGATAGAAGGCAAAGCTTCCTGGAGGCCAATATAAATAGAAAAGCACATTCTTTTTCATCACTAGTTATTTATGTGTTCGTGCTATAGCCATCCTCCTTCTGGAGTCCCTAGGCTATCTCAATGTCTCTTTGATACCCAGCAGAGGTGGCAGCTTCTAAAACCTCCTATGTTACCTTCTCTTCTCATTTGCATTGCTGGTGTTAAGCTCTGTGCAGCATTTTGGGCCCTGGGACAATTCTTAGATAAGTCAATAAAATGTGCTGATTTTTATTTACTTTGATAGCAAACTTTATTAAACATTTTTTCTACAATAGCTACATTCCTACAAGGCTGCTTCCATAAAGTTGTCAGTAGGACCTGGTGTGAAATTAAATTCAACTATATTTACCTTTGAAAGCTTCCTCCATGCCCTCCTATTAACCATCCAGGGCAGGGGAAATTCAAGTGTAGGTTTAAGAGCTGCCACTACTTCTGATACAAGAAAGCTAAATAAGAAAATAGATAAATAATTGTTCCATCTCTGAATGAAAAAAAAAACTCTTTGTGTCTTTTCATAATGACCTTTTTAAAAAGTAATGATTTTCTGAAAACAACTAGTATTTTAGTGAGTTAAAAATGGTTAGCTCTTTGTCAGATGTTATATTCCTGCCAGCTCAGTTGTAGTTCAGCAAATGCCATGCATCAGTTTCTTATCCAGTTCAGTCTTCTAGCACATGGATCAGAGAACAGACAATCATAAACCTGCAAAAAAGGAATCTGATATATTCACATGGATGTCAGAAGAATAATCTCCTTCGATTGATAATAAAAGTGGCTATCTACACAGCCACTGGATTCATTCTCAGCTTTCTAAGAATCCCCTAAGTGAACTAGATGCCACTTTTTTCCTCTTGCTTTTATTCTGCCCAAGGCAGGATTCCAAGTCTAGATTAGAATTCCTCTAACCATAGGGCAAGTTTACTATTTGAAGCATTGGTTCTTGATACTTTAATTTGGCCATCACCTGCTGGGTCACCTGAGGTATTTGCTAGAATGTAGATTATTGGGCTGCATCCCTCAGAGATAGATTCAATAAATCTGGAGTGAAGCTCAGATATCTGCATTTTAAGTGCCCAGGTGATCCTACCGATATAAGTGGTCAAAAGGCCACAATTGAAGAAACTGCTATTTCTCAACCCTCATTATAAATACTCGTGGTTCAGTGGAAGAGGCCAAGACCACTTCCTAGAACATCTCCTTCTAAATTGGAAATAGCTTATCCAAGTGAAACTAGATGAAGTAGGTAGTTTGGAATGAAAAGAAAAAAGTGGTACATATGAGAAGTATGAATTTAATGAGCCAGAACATAAACCTCAGAATTCAGCAGTGTTAAGTTATGGAAAACTTATGGAGAAGAGTAATGAGAAGATGATATATTTTTTTAAACTACAGGAGTAAAGCATGTATATCATAATAGTTCATGGACTTGGAATTTGATGCTATTCTACTCAAATACAATTTTAAACTAGTAACAATTTTTAATGTTGTCAGAAACTGATTTTTTTAACAACTTTATACCTTTCCAATCAAGTTACTTAGCACAAGGCTTATCAAATTTCTGTTGCATGGCACATCTTTATGTCACCAGAACTACCTATGGGCACCTTCAGCATCTTCTCAGTTCCCCTGAAACCTGCTCTTCCCTAAGAATGGATTGAAGGGAAATTAGTGGCAGAGAACTGATCAGCATTTACAGTCAAAAAAGCATTTCTCAGCAAAATACTTAGGTCCTAATGCTTTTAGTAGTGGTGAATTTAATATGAACACTTACTTTAAAAGCTTTCCATTGTCACTTATTAATGAAAATGAAATACTGATTATCATATTTAAGCTGTCATGATAGTAGATTAAATATTTTAAGGTGCTGGAGAAGAAATTTTTATTTGCTACAACCTAAAATTGAAAACTAAACAATAGGCTTGGTCTTCTGGGCTGCATTTTAAAGCCCATTTTGCTTTTGAGAAATGACCTATAATCCCAGTACATTTTTAGCTTTATCATGAATGTCTCATAAGAATACAACTCATCTAGACCCTTTATGCACTTAAGAAGTGAGGTTGGTTTTTAGTTCCACTCTTGAATAGCCAATTCAGCAAATCCAGGGCACTTTTAATAATTTTGTACTGCATGTGACATCTTACAGAAATCCATGGCATCTGATTTTAAATAGTAAGTGCTCTGTAGATAGTAGAGGGCAAGATTGTTATAAGCCCAGAGTTTTTGCAATTTAGAAAAAATTTAGGACTACAGCCTATGGATTAGTTCATTGTTTCCCTTTTTTTCTCTATTAATAGAAATAATGGATGACTGTTCGACCAATTGCAATGGAAATGGAGAGTGTATCTCTGGCCATTGTCACTGTTTCCCAGGATTCCTTGGGCCTGACTGTGCTAGAGGTAATATTGCTCTGTTATACTGATCGATTAGGGAACTAGGTATCATTTGAGGACTCAGAATCAGTAACAATAGGAGGAAGAGGAGGTGAAGGGATACGACTGGTAGTAGCAGCAGCCGCAGTAGCAGCAACATGCCCCACTGCTGCTACCAAAAGTTGAGAACTTGCTGTGCCCTATGATGTAGATCTGTTATTCCAGCTTTATGGGCAACGAAATAACTTAACCAAGGTTATCTAACAGCTAGGATTTGTATTTGTGTCCTCTGACCCAACCACTACATGATACTTCTATTTCCTTCATAAACGCATTTATAAAGGATGAACTTGAAGGGTAGAGTAGGTAATCGCTTATCCATACCAGTGTAAACCAGAAGGGGTGGGCGGTCATCCAATGGCTGAGTAGACTAGAAAGTAAAAACAGAAAGGCAGAAGTTAAACTTTCAAACTTCACTGTGTCCTAGATTTGCCCATAGTTTAATTCTTGAAAAGCTATGGGAAATCACACTGCTTTCCCGTAAGCTTACAGTTTTTACTTTAGAGAAGCTTTCTGCTTATTTGCAATGTATTCTTCAAGTTCTCAGTCTGCTTGTACTTTAATCTAATGCTTCTTAGCACTCACATTCTTTAGATTAAATTCTCTTTAACATAGAATTCTACAGTACTTGCTAGTTTCCCAGTACTGTGGTAGATCCTGAGGTGGGGGTGGGAGTAGGTATGATGACTGGTATGAAAAAATATATTTACATAACATACAAAATACAGGCCCTGCCCTCAGGAAGCCCATGTTTTTAATAAGGAGATAAACAATGACAAAGCAGAGTGAGTCTACACAATGTGGAATAGGAGTAGACATCTGTCCAGCATAAATCTCTTCAAATGCACAACTTGTTAAAGCTAAGATTCTCTAATATGAATAACTCCCTATTAGTTTTCCAAATTTTCAAGTTTTTCTTCCTGAAAGTAGCATGCACCTGCTTGAGGAGGAAGAAAATGTAAGAGAGAAAACCCTTGCTAATAATAATGATGATAATAATAATTGTTGTTTGAGAGTATGGTGGACTCAAAAGCAAGTGTTTGAAATAATTTCTCCACTCAGAATGTTTTTATAATTTGTCTTTCCCCCAACCCCATGAGGAAAATTCTGTTTGTAATCATGAACATGTGCCTGTTTAATAAAGGCTAAGACAGAAATAGTAAAAATTTTTGCCAGAAATATTATACGAGAATCAATAGAGAACTGCTCCTTGGAGATTTTAAAAGCATTATGAGAACATTACAAGTTCATTTGCCAACCTTCAGATTCTTGCCCTGTGCTGTGTGGCGGGAATGGAGAATACGAGAAAGGACACTGTGTCTGCCGAAATGGCTGGAAGGGGCCAGAGTGCGACGTTCCAGAAGAGCAATGCATTGACCCAACGTGCTTTGGCCATGGCACCTGCATCATGGGAGTCTGTATCTGTGTGCCAGGATACAAAGGAGAAATATGCGAGGAAGGTCAGAGCCCTGTTTGAATCTATTGCTCCAGGCTTTTCTCTCACTGAATTGTCCAAGGTGTCAGTCTATGTTTCTAGTAGTTATGTTAGTGGTCTTTGCAAACCATAAATGCTCAACTTGTCTACTTGGTGCATGGAATGGGGGGAGTTCATGTCTCTTCTGACAGTCTCTAATATTAACATGAGTCTGTATCTGTGACACTTGCAGAGCAGTAGTGAAAAATAGCATTTCCCCCCTCATTTGAACACTATTTTATAACTTGAGAATTTCTATAATGATGATTTTAGGTGTTGATTTATATGATTTCATTGTTACAGAGTGCACTAGCCTACATCTTACTTTAAAACACATAAAAATAATAATATGTGCACATTTGAACCATTTCATGAATATTTTCTTTGGGAGTGATTTGTAATTACTATTATTATTATTTCTTTATATTATTTATTGTTATATACCTCATACTGAAACTTGACCTCCCTGCCTAAGGAAGCAGATTTACCACTAATGAGTGTGAAGACAATGCCTTTGTTTTAAAATTTGCCCCAAAGGATATTTCACACATACACAGTCAATTGTTTTTTATCATTTACTAAACATACTTTGAAATGGCAATAGTTTTATTATTTAAAGACAACATATTGGAAAATAAGTTTACTAGTAATCAGACCTTTTTCATGCCACATTCCTCAAATAAGACTGATTTCAGAAATAATATTAAACCATTACCATGGGAGATGGTCTCATCACAACTGTTGTTCAGGAAAGAAGCTGCTGAAAATGCTTTATAATTGCTTTTTAAAGATGGCTCATTAAGACTATTACACAGCATTTTAAAGGGTTTAATCTCATTCTGCTCTATGAGCAAGCAAGAGTTTAGCTTTCCACCTCCCATTAGCAATAGTAGAATTTTGGTATGAAGATTGTATCTGTTCCAGTGAATGGTGTTGGGCCTAAGCAAGGCATCAGAGTTTCTGAGTTACTTTTGGAAACTGTTTTTATGGGGATCCAACTGCAAGCATTATATTTAAGTTGTACATTCACATACTATATGGACACACACATACATTCACCAAAAAATCGTGTCCATCACAACATCTACAATTAATTAATTTAGACTCTTCTAGTTTAAATTTTGTAAGTAGTTGATAAAGGACTTCACTTAAATTTGCCTTCTAGATGCCACTAAGAGAATTTATAGGATAAGCAATATAGTAAGGAATACCATGTTTAAAGGTATAAACTTTTTAAGTACGGTTTGTTTTTTTTTTTATAAAAATGTTTTAAGTCAGACGTCACAGACCAGCAGGTCACAGGCTAAGCTGGGCCTATGGATGGGTTTTTTTGGTTCACATAGTGGGGTGGTAGTGTTTTCGTTGTTGTTTAATGTGACTTATTTGTCAAAATTTAAAATAGAGAAGTATCATATAAAAATCCCTATTTCTAGCCTTTATTGAACAACTAGAAAATCTGATAACCCTGGACCCACACTCCTACATGGTGGCAGTGGTTGGAGCAAAATAGTAGCAGCTTCCTTTAAACTGGACACTTATTCCCTGTTTTCATACCTCCAGCCCATCTCACCTGGTACCTCCAGCCATATGACTTTGTGCCTCTGACTTGAGTATGACTTACCTATTCATTGAAGGGGGCCTTTAAAAAAATAAACTTTATTAAATTAAATACCATTTTGTTTATTTAAATTATTGTATTTTGAAGTTACAAAATGACCTCCTTCTGAAACAATATTCTACATTTTAGACTTTCCTTCTCCCTCCAAATAATGAATGGATCAAATTAGATGCACCGTGTGGTGTTTATTTGCCGATTAGATTAGGTATTAAAGCATTGTGCTAATGACCCTGAGATCATGGGCTAATTATAATGGCAATAGCACTTAGTATAATAATGCTTATACTACTCTATTCCAATGGCCAGATGCCACACCCTAAAACTAGGACAGTCTCTCAATGAAGACAAGTTGTATCAGTCTATTTCCTTTGCTGGAAAAGTAATTCAAAGCATGTGTCATGGTTAAATTATTTTAGTCGCATCTTATTTGTATGGGAAGATCAGAAATTTGGAGATCAACTTTCCTATTTCCCATGAGAAAAAAAGCACAAAATAATTTTCCCCTAGGCAATCACAGGAACTGACTTCTAAAATAGTTTAGAATGTGTCCAAAAATTTCCAGACTTCACAGAATCAGACACAAATATAATTGAGTCTGTGATATTCTAAAGCATTGAAAACTATGTCACAGTGTCCTGATAGGAGAAGCCATAAAGAAAAGAATGTTTAAATTATGTTTATTTTTAGTCTTTTTGCCTTTTTTAGGGCTGCTCCCGCGGCATATGGAGTTCCCAGGCTAGGGGTCTTATCGGAGCTGTAGCCACCAGCCTACGCCAGAGCCACAGCAACGCGGGATCCCCAACCCACTGGGCAAGGCCAGGGATCGAACCCGCAACCTCATGGTTCCTAGTCAGATTCGTTAACCACTGCGCCATGATGGGAACTCCTAAATTATGTTTAAAATGTTGCTTTTTCAGTGCTTCTTGGGAATAAATGAGAGATTATAAGAAATTGATTATATTGTGTGATTTCCTGCAACAGCAATCACCTCACCCAATACCTTGAATAATCCAAACTTAAATATATACAAAAACTCCTCTAGACACATCAACTAAAAGCCATTTCTTAGCGCTGTGGTTCCAATTTCAGAAGAGATAAAGAATAGCTTACCAAAGATCTTGATCTTTTTTGCAAAGCTCGAGAATTCCTATGAAGGCCCACACTGGTCCCCACTCATTTGTGCGAGAATACGACACAGTGCTCACCATTTCACGCAATGTATGTGTGGTTTCCTTCTAAATTTAAGTTGCAACCTTTATGATAGCTTACCATATTTTTAAGTGTTAATAATCTTCTGATTTGAACACAGCAATTACATGAGTCATTTTATTGCCTGATTAAAACAGCATAAATGATACACTATTAGGAAATCAATGTCTCTTGGTTTCATTATCCTAAGGTGTACTCGCCAGGCCTGTTCACTTTTAACCTTTTTCCCCCTTTTTTCGGCCTTCAGAGGACTGCCTAGACCCTATGTGTTCCAACCATGGCATCTGTGTAAAAGGAGAATGTCACTGTTCTACTGGTTGGGGAGGAGTCAATTGTGAAACTCCACTTCCTATATGTCAAGAGCAGTGCTCAGGACATGGGACTTTTATTCTGGACACTGGAATGTGCAGCTGTGATCCCAAGTGGACAGGATCTGACTGCTCAACAGGTACAGCAGAGTTTGCTTCTGCTTATTCCTTAACTATCAAGTTCTTATTGCCGTTTGTCTTAATGTAATATCTCTTAGAGTCTAATCTCCATGCCTTCATAGGTCATAAGGGGCTTCCATGTATTTCCTAAGCTAGCATTTTACTGGATTTTCATATACAATATATTTCTGGCTTTTTAATCATATTTTTCATTGTCATAGTTCTGAACTTGAACCTCTGTCCTCATTCTGTATTCTCCTATAGTTTTCTCATCCATTCTCAAGCTTTTTATTATCAGTTCTATATAGATTATTTCAAATCTATGTCTCTCCATACTTTAGTAATACTTCATTTCCAATCACCTGCAGAGTATTAACACTGGGCGTTCCATCACTTAAAAACTCAACTTAGCCCAGGCACTTTACCCCTATTATATATTATATATTCCTGCCCAAGTACTATTCCCACAACTTTACCTTCCTTTTCCTGTTCTCTACCCTGACATCATCCACAGTTTGCCATGGCTTATAGATACAACCTTCAGATATCCTAGCCTATTATCAAAAGCCCACCACAAACTATTCCAAATCTCTACTTCCAGCCTATCTTGTACTTCCACGTTCTATATAAATCCCTCCTTCTACCAAAGTAATCTGTATGCTCTCCTTACCCCTGCTTTGCTCTGAACCCTTTCCTCAGCATGGAATGCTGTTCTTTTTCCACCTATGAAATCCAACTCACCCACCAAGATCAAGTACAGTTTTAGCCATTCTCTTCCTGATCATATTAATAGGATCCTCTGAAATCCTATCGTATTCATGGTTAGAGAGGCAGAAAGGCATCGTGATGTAGGTATTTGTGTACATAACTTGTTTTTCTACTTAAAACAAAAATAAGGGGTCATACTTTATAACTTTTTTTCTTATCCTCAGACCACGTGCTCATTAAATTAATAAAAATAATAACTCCTACAAAGCCTCTGCTGATGAATTTTGTTGAGGATATAAAGTGGCACATGATAAGTAGAAAGGACAGGTATTCTGTGAGCACCTGAATTAGTTTATGAACCCCAAAGTCTGCAGTCTTGTGCTATAAAAGAAACAGGGGAATCCCTCTGTGAAGAGAATTAGTGCTAACATAATACTTCATTGTATGAAATTTTGTTGTCTCATATATAAGTAATATGGGAGAAAGGATTGCATTTTACAATTTCAGAAAATGATTAAAAGGCTAAAGACAATGTAATAATAGCTAAAATGTAGATCTTAAAAATCACTCATCTATACACTTAACAAATATATGTGTGCCTGCTGCGTGCTTGGCGTGGTGCTTGGTGCTGGGGCTCTAGTGATGAATGAGATGGACACAGTGCTTGCACACAAGGAGCTTATGGTCTAGTAGAGGGCACACACTGAACAAGTTAGAGAATGGTTACAAAAGGAAAGTAAGTGGAACTATACAATATAGTTCTAAATTAATTACTTATCTACTAAATGCGATTAAACACCTTCCATTCTTCCATGTGTCAGATATAGCATCATGGCCTAGAGCTTCACATTTAAAATAATAATAATAACATTAGCATTATTATTAGTGCATACGCTTACATAACAATTATTATGTATTAGGCATTATTCTAAGTGTTGGACATATGTTTACTTAATCTTCATAACAACTCTATAAGTACTATAATTATGCTCATTTTACACATGAGGAAAATGAGGCACAGAGAGGTTAAATAACTTGCCCAGAGTCAGAATTTCCAGTTAGGTATTCTGGCTTCATGTTTGTGCATTGAACCATTGTACTGTATTGTCTTCTGGGAGCCCATCACCTAATTCACCGTGTATAAAAAAGTAGCATTGTTGGACTGTGTCTAGGGCCATGTGTCACACAGCACAAAGAGGGCCCTATAGTCAAGAAGACTTTGCAAAGTCCCAACACTTGAATGAACACTAGAAAGATGATTACATGTTTGTCAGGTGGACAACAGAGGAAAGAACATTCCAGGCAGAAGGAATAACTTAATGAAATAGAAATGTGAATCCAAATGACGCATTTAGAGACTTCAAGTCATTGGGTGTAATTGCACCTAGGCATCTGGAAGAAGATAAAATTGGAGGGATGGGCAGGGTCCAGAACACAGGGAGTTCTATTTATACACCATGCTAAGGAATTTGCATTTCCTAAGAAGCCAAGGAGCTGTGTATAACAAAATGCACTTTAAGTAAGACCACTCTGATGGCAACCAAGAAGACCTTTGGAGATGGATGATATAGGGACATAAGACAAGTGCAATGTGATTATAGGAGCAATCCAGGCTTGAGATGGGGGGAGGAGGGCCTGAATTGGAACTGTAGTTGTGAGAATGGTGAGGTAAAGACAGAAGGGAGTCATCATGGCAGCTGAGAGGAGAGAAGCCATGGAAAACTACTTTGGGTGATCGGGTCAAAGGAAGTACCACCAGCTGAGAGGGGGAAAAGCATAGGTGGAAAAGCAGGTTTGGGACAGAGGGTTAGGATATGGTGAGCTCAGTGGTGGATGTGCTAAGTTGGAATTGTCTGCAGAAGATCCAGATGGGTCTGTCCAGTGAGGGACTGATAGTTGAGAATGGAACTTATGAAAGAATCCTGAACTGGAGACAAATATTTGGGATATAGTTCAGACCATAGGAGTACACACTAATTACCAAAAAGAGTGCAGAAATGAGAATGAAGAAAGACAGAACCCTACAGAATACCAACATGTAATATCTTTACCATGATAGGGTTCTTAACATCGAGTCCAAAACTTGCCTTTTATATATAATTTAATAAACAGTTAATGATTGAATAGGGATTCTGTATCATACAGTTCCTCCCTTAAGCCACTCACATCCCTTATGTGTCCTTCCTGATGCCTCAGAATTGGTTAAAATTCCTGATAATATTATACTCACCAGTTGCACAAATTCAAATATTTGTATTTCTAATGAATCAACATTAAGTTCAACATGCTGAGAGTTTCTTTTTCCACAGCCCACCCCTACCACCTAACATACAAAAACACACATCAGTCCTGTCAGCAAAGAAGAAAATCACTCAGAGGGGAGGAAAAGGCTAATTTTGAGTATGCTTCTCACTCGGCCTCCTTCCTGCTCTTCCAGATGATGTCCCTTATGGCCTACCCTACTCCTCCTTCACCTCAAACCACACGTACTCACCAAAATAAATCAAACAATGAGAAAAAATGAGAGCCCCATCAAAAATTAGGTCTAAAAGAAGTGTGGAGATATCTGGTCCAGTGTTTCACTAATGTGGCGGCCTCTAATTCACCTGCCTCAGCATCCCTACAGATTCTAATGCACTGAGGCACAGAGAGGTGAGGCAGTCTGCCCCTAGCTGTGAGAACCAGGGCACCATTCTAACCTCCTCATTGAATTGTTTGTTTGTGCTGTTGAGCCCCTATTGTGTCCATGTCATCAGGGGAGGCAATGGGATACTTTATGATGACTATATCTATAGTTGGGGGAGACAAATGTGGACAAAAATTGAAAAAAATCTCTCACTAAGTGCTATAAAAGAGAGAGATGTAATGTGCAAGGTGTATTTGACATTACCTGAAGGTCTAGGAAATGGTCACAAAAGACTTCAAAGACCTTGAAGGGCCTTGTATGTCATACTTTGGAGTTTGGACTTGATCCTGAAGACAATGGAAAAGTCATTGAAGAGGTTTAAAGAGGTTAGTATCAACACCATGTTTGGGAGTTCCCATCGTGGCTCAGTGGTTAAGGAATCCTACTAGGAACCATGGGGTTGCGGGTTTGATCCCTGGCCTCAATCAGCGGGTTAAGGATCCAGCATTGCCATGAGCTGTGGTGTAGGTTGCGGACGTGGCTTGGATCCCGCGTTGCTGTGGCTCTGGCATAGGCTGGCAGCTACGGCTCTGACTGGCCCCCAAGCCTGGGAACCTCCATATGCCACAGATGTGGCCCTAGAAAAGACAAAAAAAAAAAAAAAGACCGTGTTTGCATTTTAGACAGGTCACTCTGAAAAAATTTTCTTGAAACACTTACTATCTGCCATGTACTAGCTCTTGGGCTGTATATCAGTGAAGACTACAAAGTTCCTACACTAATGGAACTTACAGACTGGCTGAGAGAGATAGACAGTAAACAATAAACAAGAACTGCATGATGAAACTGAAGGTCAGAGAGGTTAACTTGTCTAAGACCACAGACCAGTTCTGTTGATTTTATTCCACGTCTAGTGTTCTTTTCAGCCCTCCACCCTCACCCCCACTAAAGAGTTGGGTGAATACAGGGACTCGGGTAAATACATTAGCTTACTGAAAAAGGAAAGTTCAAGGAGATGAAGGGTATAAAATATCAAAGTGCATGAATGACACATTCTTGTCCAGATGCAATGTGAACTAGATGTGGACTAAATTA
The DNA here is from genome assembly GCF_016906955.1 of Phacochoerus africanus. Taxonomy (NCBI): domain Eukaryota; kingdom Metazoa; phylum Chordata; class Mammalia; order Artiodactyla; family Suidae; genus Phacochoerus; species Phacochoerus africanus. The sequence continues at coordinate 106,243,997 of NC_062560.1, read as the reverse complement.
GAATGTGGACTAAAGCCGCATTATCCATTCTGGACCCAATAGAAAAAGAACACTAGGAGCCTCTCCTGCTCAAAGAAGCAAAAAGGTGAATAGGTATGACCCCAGACTCAGCAGCCTTTCAGGCAAAAGGCTTCCTAATAAAACTACCAACTCGAAAATAGGGGAAGGAAATGTTTTCCAAATCTCTGGTGCCATGGTAGGAATAGTCCTTCTGTGATTTTTAAGCTCCATAAAGGTTGTTCCCACAGAGCATATTTAACCATCGAGATGATCTCACTGTGCAGACTTTTAATTGAGTGTGCTCAGTACAGGAAGCAATTTAACATCTGATTCTTATAATGGATCATGTCATTTCAAAGGTGGATATGCTCTTTGCCATTGATCATTTTCTTCCTCTAAGCACATGAAGCTTAGCTGTTAGCATGTTAACTGTGCTGCTCTGATACCAAGGGAACTGCAGTGAATGGTTTACTGATTATTTTCAGTCTGTTTTCTAGGTACATTGAGTATTGTTAGCAGCGTTGAATTGATACTTAATATAGGTTTCTTTAACCTGAGGGTCTCATGGTACTTCACAAAGGCTAACTCATTAGTCTTTAAAAATACCTCAAGAGGAATACAATAGAAGCTTATTATAATGTAGTTTAGATTTGGATATACTGCAGGTCAAATCATGCTCCCTTAAAATAGAACTCCTTGCCATGAAATCTCAGTAATATATTGAGCCTATGCTAAAGGTACTGGCCTGGCCTCTAAGATCAGCACTGTAAGACGCATCTACTACATTTCTTTTGTAAAATCTGCCTTCTCCTGGTCACACAGTCTTTGAAGAGGAGCATAAAAGCAGAGTTTAGAGCTTTGTAGTCCTTTCTTCTTAATGAAACTTTCTCTGAGCCACTCTGTTGTTACTCTCAGAAAACCAACAGTGAAATTCATAGATGATAAGCATTTGCAAAGAGAAGACAGCTTCTGCCTTTCTCTACTATGAGCCCCTCTCATTATACTGGATCTTAGAACTGTATGGATCAGCTAGAGAGATGGAACATTAGGCCCTAGAGTATCTCTGAACCTCAGATATATATATATATATATATATATATATATATATATATATATATATATATATATATATAAAACAGAAATCATCTGAGGTACGAGCATCATGTACCCCATCCAAGAGGGATTAGTTTCTGAAGAGTCTGTAAGTTTTTGTTATATGGATATTTGTTTTTAGACTATCTTATGACATGCGACCATCTTGTCTATCAGAAAGATGATACTGTGTGTGTGGGCACGTGCATGTGTGTATTCACAGCACAGTGACTTTGAGTAACTCATTTAACTTATTTGAGTCTAAGATGCCTCATTTTTGAAATGGTAGAAGATTAGCCAAATAGCCCATGAGGCGGCGCGTTTCAACACTGAGATCTATGATTCTTTTTTTTTTTTTGCCTTTTCTAGGGCCACACCTGCAGCATATGGAAATTCCCAGGCTAGGGGTCAAATCGGAGCTACAGCTGCCGGCCTACACCACAGCCACAGCAACGCGCGATCCGAGCCGTGTCTGCAACTATACCACAGCTCACAGCAACGCCGGATCCTTAACCCACTGAGCAAGGCTGGGGACAGAACCCGCAACCTCATGGTTCCTAGTCGGGTTCGTTAACCACTGAGCCACGACGGGAACTCCTGAGTTTTGATCCTGTATCTTGAGCTGTTGACACTGATTATGCATGGTTCATGGATGCAGTCCATAAACTCTCTTAACTCCGTATTATTTATGGTGAGAAAATATTAATTGGAAATAGGTTTGTTTTCATTATAAAGACATCCATACTTTGATATATAGACCATGTTATTTGAGAATCTACCACCATTATAGAGATATACATGCACATACACACATAAAGATATGTGTGTATAACAATGTCTCATTATGTTTTTGAGTGTTCCCTAATGGATGGTGATATGCATCTACTAATAAAACAGATAATTAGAGGAGGAAGTTGTAAAAGGCTCATGTAATTATTATTGCTAGGAAAACTTTCCTTGGTTATAACAAGCATCATATGCTTTTAAAAGATTATTAATTTTCCCCTTTACTGAAAGTGCCAATAATCAAAAGATTTTCATTTGATTCTACATGTCTATCACATACAATGCATCACTTTCCTGCAGTTTCCAGGTATTGATTAGGCCATTTGAAATGATTAGTGTATACACTGTATTTTTCCTGCAGATAACACAGTAACAGCAGGGGTGTACATTCCATTTGATAAAGAAGTGTTGTTCAAAATCTAATGCACATGCTGCAGGCACAACTATATAGTCATTCATCATGCCACTGAAGAGAAAAATCCACTCATATATAAAGTAACTAAAATTAAGTATCCTCAGTAGAAAAGATATCATCCATGTACCCAGATTAAAATCCTAGGATTGCAAGTACTTCTCCCTATTCAGTTTGGAAAACACACATAAATTTCTTAGAACAATAGCGAGTCCTCCAAAGAAAGGTTTCTGTTAGTTAGCAAATAATGTTAATATATTATAATGCTACAGATTCTCTGGACTGAAAGAAAAGCTCAAATATAGACTAGTCACTGAAACATGGTGCAGCGTTTTATAGTGCTTTTTAGTATCCAAAACAAAAGGCTTATGACTAATTCCTATGTAGGCTTAATTATCTTTAACTTTCTATTCAAAGTATGACAACCTCTGATCAAATGTATTTTAAAGCAATTCTTTTTCTACTCAGTTAAAAATAAAGGATAAACCTTAAGGTGACTCTGATTTGATTGATTTAATAAAATAGATCCCCACTTGAAACATAGTGGCTACACCATTAACACTACAGTGAGGTCAAAACATTAACTCTAGATTTATTGAATCAGTAAGTGAAGTACATTGGTGCATTAGAAATACAACCCAAAAGCATCCTTAAGAGAATTCCAAGTCAGATAAAGTGTGTAAAATGGAATCCACATAAATATCTTTGGAAGGTAGATATGAAATGGAAAAAATCATACCATTATCATGATTTCCTAGCAACATATCCTACAAAGAGGTGGTTTGTCACCCCTAAATATTTTTTGTCTCAAGTGAAAATATAAATTGAGCCCCCAAATATTTTCAGATTCAAAAATCCCTTATCTTTATAAAAGAGTTCATTTAATAGCCATAAGATTATATATATACTGAAGTGTTCAAAGCACATCAAATATCAAATGTTTTCAGAATACATCTTTTACATTTTGTTCTGAGACAATAAAAACCATACCTGTTCTGCCATCATTAGCAGGCTGCCATGGAAAAATCCAGTGAAACTTTTGACAATTTGACAAGTTTGAACAAGGTGGTAAATTTGAAGCTTCCTTTCTGTAAATCTGAGCTAACTCTACTAACTGTTCCAGGACATTAAAGCTTTAGAGTTGTTTTGCAAACCAGGGACATATATTAAAATAAGGTGCCAATTATTAGGCAAGAAAATGTAATTAAGTAAGCATGAGCTTGAGGATGCATGCTTATTTACATGGTTAAACTACACTTCATAATAAGGAATGAATTTGGACAGACCAATAGGAGCAGACAAAGAAAACAGGAAACATTTGTGCTGCACTATTAAATGCATTGCTCTCATTTACCCAAACTCTTATTGTGAATTCTAAGTTCATTTGCTATTTGGCATTTTTTTTTTCCTCAATTCGAGTTTACCTACATGAAATGAAAATAGACCCAGAAAAGGGTGTTATCTAAAAGGTGTATTTAGCCCCGTAGGTGAGATCCTGCAGAAAAGTGGCTATCTGGATGCCTACCTCCACAGTCTGACCTGCTGCCTGCTCCTCTGATGGGGGAAGGAGGAGATTGAAAAGATCTCTAGAGGAGATGGCTGAAAGAGCTGGAAGGAAGCCAGAATTCAGTTTTGTAAAATCGGTGGCCAGGTCATGGGTAACAATCAGAATAAGTTGTCCCAGTCCTGTGCAAAATCAGATGATCAGAGATATTGAAGAACAGCCCACACATCTCCCCAAATAAACTGAATAATACTTGCATTCCTGTAATGAAAACAAAGAATTTATCTGTTGGTTTTAAATTTTCTCCTCCAAATACTTACATATCCATTTTTTTCATTTCATTATTATGGCCATAATCCAAGGTCATTTTTACAGTGTGGATTCCATATTAAGCTTTGATGATAGAAAATACCTCCAGGACTATTCCAGAGACTTGCTTTGCATAGATTCTTTGGAGTCATTGGAAAGAAGGAAAAGAGGCATAGGAAGGACAGAGATTAGTCCTTCATTAAAGGGTAAGGACAATATGTTTTCACCTGGAAACTTAATAAAGTGGAGGTCATAGACAATCTGAATGAGTACTTGCATCTATTATAAAGAACTTGACTTGGACTTGGACTTGGGCTTCCACATTCCCAGTAACCTAGCAAACAAATTTCTGTTACTCTTGCAATGTTAAGGTGTAAGCAGGGTAGGTAATGTTTCCTTATTTTATAGCTGGAGGAACTCATTCGCTGTGAGACACAGGGAAAAAGTTACTTTATTGTGTATACTTCAGAGTTGAGGTTAGCAATAGAATTCATAGCCCAGTGTCCTATCCTAAAGATCAGTATGGATTAATTTTTTTTTAAATCCCGCTTGTGACTTGCTGAGCTTCTTAAAGATAAAAATCCATGTGTTTTATAAATTATAGAAAAATTTTAGTCGTTATCTCATTGAATCTTGATTTTTCCCACTTTTTATCCTTTTGAAGTTTCATTTGACTATCCTCCTGTGGCCTCTGTGTCTTTTATTCTTTTTCTTATTTTCCATTTCTTTGTTTCTCTGTTATATTATAGGTAATTTCTTCAAATTTGTCTTCTGACTCACTATCTCTTCATCTCTATTTATTTTGATATTTAACCCTTCCATTAAATTTTAAATTTTGTTGATTGCTTTTTATTTCTAAAATTTTAGTTTAGTTTTTTTCAAGTATGCCTCATTAATTTTTGGCAATTTCTTTCTCCTTAATCCTGTTTTTATTTACACTCTTTTCTTTAAACATATTAAATATAGTTATTTTATATGCCATATCATAAATAGATCATGTTAAGGCTTTGTGTGTTTGGATCTATGGTTTCTTGTTTCTGTCAACTCTTGCATATGATAGCTTGCTTTCTTGTTTCTGTTATTTTTTTTAATTGTGGATTCAAATATGTTGAAATTCTATGTCTCAGGAAGATTTATGTTTGTTTCTGTCAGGAACCTGTCTGATTACAGATGAGGATAAACTTTATCTTTTATTGTAGTATAGTTGATTTACAATATTGTATTAGTTTGAAGTGTAAAACATAGTGACTATTTGTACTAATTTATAGTTCAAATTAAAAATCTCAGGTTACAGTTTTTGGACCATACAAACAGCACAAATTCAGGCCCAAACTCACATGAAACTTGGCTAGTAGCCATGAAGTGTCATCTTCAGACCCAAGCCTGAGACAGATCATTTTCTTCTAGTCTGTTTTTGCAAGGCACATTTTCATCTATAGTAGCTTTATATAGAGATCCCTGATCCTATGCATGCCTAGGTTCAATTCACAATCTGTTCCCCACTCTGGACCCTCACCAAAACTCTAGGTCACCCAGATCAGCAGATGCCTCTGGTGTCCCAGTGTATCTCTGACTCTCCATGAGGCTAATCAGGCTAATTAGTCACTGTGGGTCTCAATATATACAACTGCAAAATGTGTTTTTCAGCTAAATTCATATTTCAATTTATTTTTAATAACTTTTTTTCACTTTAAGTCTTCCAATTAAATAAATATATTTTTTTCTGCTGAGGTATGTGCAAACACGTTAGAGACCAACAAACCTGGGATGGCATGAAAGAGTTCATTCCATTCCAGCAAAAGAGTTCAGGTGGTGTTCATTGGAAGAACATTCTGATGGGCATTGTTCAAAAGACATTTCTGAAGCTTTAGCAGTCAAAATTAACAGCAGAGTCAAGAGTAAACAATTTCCACAATCAAAGAGAGCTTCCCACACTTCTCTGCTAGGTCCATTCATTTTAAAGATTGAATTCTGCTTGTCAAGCAATAAAAGTTAAAGCATTCTAAATAGTATTGCCTACTTTCTTTTCCAACTGTCTTCCCTTTGTTTATTTCTTCTTTAATAGACTTTTGGCATAATCATGGAATCTCGGCACTAGATTAGATCTTAGAGATCACCTAGTTTTACCCTTCCTTTTATAAAAGAGAAAACTGAGGCCCAGAAAGGTTGAGTGATTTGTATATGCTCATGCAGCTGATTAACACATAATTAATGGGAGAGACAAATCTCTGGTGATTTCTGGTTTAGACCTTTTGTCCAGTATACCATTCAGATGTTACCTTTCCATTGTCAGCACTTCCACCAACTCTCTAGAAAATTTGCAATGAGCATGTATACAGGGCAGGATCTCAGCATCGCTTCCTTAACTATCAGTATATCATGATTTAGGGGAGCAGGTTGATGAAAGTGATCTGAGCTGGTGTCAAAAAAAAAAAAGCAATGTTATAAAAATTGTCAGAGATTCAGCATAGAAAAATTCAGACAGAAATGAACTCAAATGCTAGCTCTGTTTCTAAGAGTTATTCTGTGACCTTGAGTAAGTTAATTGGTTTTTTTTTGAGCCTCTCCTGTAAAATGGGGAAATAATTCTTACTTTGTTAGGTAGTTATAAGGGTTAAATGAGATAGTATATGTGAAACACCTAGCATAGTGCTTCTCCCATAGTAGACATTAAATTATAATAATAAATGGTAGCTATTATTGTCATTATATTTCAATTCTCATTGTAAAGACACATTTTAAAGACAAATCTTTTTAAGTAGAAGATAAATTAGTAGCTGTCTCAAATTCATTTTTAGACATGGTAAAGCTGAATTAATTTAAAGGAATATGAAAATTCTTTTTACTCCAGAGTCATTATATTTTTTGTCACTACCCAAATGGTATTATTTCTTGTGTTTTTAGAATAGATGTTTCATGGAAAAGTTGGCTAAAACATATTTATTCTATCTCTTCACTCCCTTTAAGTTCTGCTATTCATTATAAAAGTCACATTCAAGGAAAATTTATATTTTTGGTCTGTCTGCTAAGATTAGATTCAGTGACAGGAAATATCTCCCTCAGGGGGGTAAAAAGAGTGACTTAAATAAGATACAGCTGTGATCCTACTCTCACACAAAAGGAATCTAGAGGTAGGCAGTCCAATCTAGAGGTATGCTGACTTCAGAAAGAAATGTTCTTCTGGCTCACATCTCTACTATCCCTAAGATGTGAACTTTATCTTCATAGTACACAATGGTGGTCCGTGCTCCAGCCACATCTTTATTCCAGGCAAGAGGTAACAATGGAAGAGAGAAGGGCCTGTCCCCTCTCTTTCAAGGAAACTTCATTGATGCTGCTGCTGGAAATATTCATTTATATCTCATTGACCAATAAATAAGTCATGTGACCATACCTATATGCAAGGAAGTCAAGAAATGTTACCTTTTTTTTTTTCCTAAGGAAGTCATGGGCACAGCTAAATAACATCAAATTTTATTGTAGTTTTCTATCTTCCAGTCAACACAGTAGGGTAACATGATCAGTTCTGTGATTCACCATGTCCTCAACATAAAAATAAACCCATTGCTCAGTGGAAATAAATGAAATCTTTCTTTGTATCAAGACCAATGAAAGACTTTCCCTATGGCCATTCTTCAAGATTTATTATGTAAAATGAATTAAAGTATCTCCTTACTAGTTATCATATTGATTATATGTTGAAATGATAATAATTTAGATATATTGGGTTAAACAAAATATATTATTAAAATTAATTTCACCTGCATTTTTAAAAATTTTAACGTGGCTACTAGAAAATTTTAAGGTAAGTTTGTAGCTTTCATTTAAGTCTCACACTATATTTCTGTTGGACAGCACTGCTCTAGCATATGGCAGTATTAAGTTTAGCTTAGAAAATATAAGTAAATGTATCTTCCAAATTCAACTGAATATATTCAGATACTGAAGTAACTTCATTAAGTATCTTTCAGTGTAGGATTGTTGGTAAAACTAGCTATATGTGGACAAAGTTTACCCAAAATGAGATTTAGGTTTTAATATAATAGGCCAACAAACCTTTTAGCCAATAATAAGACACCAAGGGAAACCATTATTAAATCCACTGCTAGTTTATGACTATAAAACCTTAAGAAGGAGGTATAAAAGAATGCTTATGCAAATATTTACTAAGACAGGGGAAGCATCAAGTCATTATACTCAGACTTTTGTAAAATATTATAAAAAATACAAAAAAAATACATGTGGGACAATGGTAACCTACTTCTTATATAGAAAATAGACCTGAGAAGCCCAGTCACAATCTCTCAAGAAGGAAACTAGCATATGTTTTATATAAATGTATAATAAAGTAAGAGATTTATAACTTGGATGTACAGAAGTGTTTTTATGTCCTAAAATGAGTTAGAATACTCTTGAGTCCAGCCAGAAAACCCATGGAGATAATAAACAAACTGGAACAGATTAGAGCTTGTCATTCAAAGTGGTTCTTGAATGGTTCTTCAACCATGAAATCTTCCTCAGATGCTTTATTTAGCTTGATTATTTAAAAAGTCATGTGTGCTCTATAGGGGGAATTACTAAAACATAGGCAGAGATGGCTTAGGATCACCAGGTTGTCAGTAGGCATCTGAGCTGCCATGACCTTGCTCTCCAAATTCATACCTCGTATAACTGCCACAGAGCCTGGCCTCTTTACAGGGTGGAACAATCAAATTCAGATCTTCCACAAGGTCATATTAAATCTGAGTTTTTACTTAGCAATAAATGTTTCATAAGCACAACTTGATTTTGATTTTAAAAAAAAGAAAACCAGTGGCCTATTTTTATTTATGAAAGTTATCACATGAACCTGGCCAGAATTGCTGGTTTTGTTTTTTTTTTCTATCCTTGTCAAACAATATACTAGGACAGTAGAGACAGTATATCCATTTTAATTATCATCAACTCATTCACATTGGGAGATGTCCCTCACTTGAGGCCCATGAGGGAAGGGTTGAAATGGTCCTTGGGAATCAATGGAATACCAATAGAGTATGAAAGTTCTCAGTCCATCTTAGTTCTCTCAGCCTCCTGACATTGTTAGGTCAAACATAAATGCAGAAAAGCTCCATAACAGCTATACCAAGGGTTAAAACAGTGATGAAATGATTAATTTTTGACTTTTTCATAATAACCATCTTAAGCAAGGTGGTAAGAAAGGAGACGCTAATCCTAGTCGATAATCCCATATATCAAATTAAAAGATCTATAATGTTGGCCTTTAGGCTAGATACAAACCAAGTTTCTTATAGATTTATCCCACATCTTACCCTTCAGCACCAGCAGGTTTGGTGCATAAATACATTTTTTATGTGTGAGGAAATTTCCTTTTGGGTTAATACATCTCCTTCTAAAAATATATCTCTTTCTAAAAGATTGGTTCATGGGGAAGCAGCCCACATAGTCCCTGAAGACTTCTGGTAGAAAGCAATAGGATTCACCAACATCCTAGAATTCAGCTCCTAAGATATGATTAATTCTACCATAAGGAGCAGAGAATGGATAAAAGTTTAAAGATGATTTTAAAAGGGCCGTATATCTAAGGAAACTGTGTGTACCTTGACAGGAGATATACAAGGGTAAAGGCAAATCATTTCTAGATTATCAGAGAACTGAATCAGTACCAAAAGGAAGATAGACCAGTATATAAGTCAGACATTCAATAGCAGTCCACCTTATCTCTGCCAAGTTTGGTAGTTGTTATTGTTTCTTAGCTAAGTGGAGAGGGAAAGAGGCAAAACTCTCTTATATGGGAAGATACCTGTGTTAAAAACAAGGTCTCATGAACATATTAAACCAATCAGAAAAGGAAATGCAACAACAGGGTCTCTGTGGAATTCCAGCCTGGGATGTTCCAGAAAAATCCTGGTCATCAAAGAACACTTTGGTGACTCTGGGGATTCTATTTTATATAAATGAATATACCCAGTATAATTACTATGTGGTATATTGTCTGTTGAAGCTTCTACCAACACTGGACTAGCTTACCCTAATCTGGCAGACAGACACCTTTGTCTGCAGAGTTGGCAGATTCCTATTTCCAGAAATGTACTAGACATACCTTTTCTGGCCCAGGTAATGTGTACCATGGTAGGTTCATCAATGACTACAATATTGATTATGATAATAATAACAGTAACAACAATGATATACATTTATTGAGCTCTTACTATGTACATACTTTACAAATATTATCCATTTAATCTTCATGACAAATCAGCATTTCCAAAGTATTTTTATACAACACTTTCCTGTAAGATGTTGGATAAACAATAAACATTCTATGGTGAGAAAATAAAAGGATAAATCTTTTTATTTTCCTTTTATTTTCCCACTTGAAAATTCACAAAGCACATTCTCATGTTATAGATTCTAACTCCCTACATAAGAAAAGCTGTTCCCAAGAGATTCCCACAAAACTATCAAGAAACTCAGGTTTTGCTTAATGTTTCTTTATATCCTATGGAGATAGAAGTGTTCTTTGGAACCACTTTAGGAAAAGGTGCTATACAATGCTATCATCATTGCATAGATGAGGAAATGAATACCTGAGAAATTCAGCAGTCTGTCCCAGAGCACATAGCCAGTGAGAGACAGAACCTTTGAAGCTATGTCTATGTATTGCCCAAAACCATACTCTATTATAACTGTAATGACTCAGGTAATTGTTATGTATTAACTGTCTATTATGTTCAATATGCTATATTGTCTTTCATCCTTGTAATAATCCTGCAGTTACAGGACTGCTATTCCCATTTTACAGATGAATAAAATGGGGCTTGATTAGATCCAGTGACTTACCCAGACCTTGCCAAATGGAGAAGTTTGTCCAGGACTATCAACAGAAATGTAGAGTTGGCAGGTTCTGATTGTGTAGTCTTAAGCAAATTACCCAACCTCTTGAATCTTCAATAACCATGTGTGTAAAATGGGTGTAATATCTCTGGCATGTAATGGCTATTCAGTAAACAGTTTCTAAAATAAGTATAATCAAGCCAGTATACTCTGAAATAAACACATAGTGAGGTTAACATCATTGGAAATATGGTTCATGAATTTATTCATTACCTCTAAAGTAGATATGAACTTGATATCAATCAAGTTTTTAGGCATTATTAGAGAAGGCAATTGAGGGCAAAAGAGTAGCAGGCAGTCAAATAAACCCCAAGCCCAGCGAGGGAAGACATAAATTCTATAAAGGTCATACTTTCAGATTCAGTCAAAAAGGTTCAGCACAGTGTAGTCAAAGAACACAATTTAGAGTCAGACAGAATTATTTTGATGCCAGTCTCACCCCTAATTAGCTACATGACCTTAAGCAACTCATTTAACCTCTCTGAGTAACAGCACCTCATCTCAAACATGGAATTAACACTACCTTGCAAGGTTGCAGTGAAGAGTAAATGAGGTAATGTATGTAACCATTCTAGCACTGAACTTGGCACTCATAACATGGTAGCTTTGGCCCCTAGGACTTTGCCTTCTACCTTCTAGAGCAGGATGCTTAACCAAAAAAGGGAGATGTATCAATGAATGGGCATTTTTTTGGAACCAGAAATGTGCCTGGCACACTGCAACTTTTAGGGTGGTCTAAGGTAGAAACTGATGTTAATTACAGTCTTTTAAATATCAATCTCAAAGTATCCTCAGTCGCTATGCAAGTGACACGTGTCACTGTGAATAAGGAATCCTGAGAGAATAAAGTAATCAAAAAAAAATTTTTTAAGCAGTGAGGAAGGAAGATTTCCCAACTTTGGCAGCTGATTTACATCTATTAAACTGATATAACCAGGTGCAAAATCCTGGGGCAAAATTTAAATATCGCTATTTTTTCCCTGCAAATTTCATGCAAGATATAAATTGTGTGCATGTTTATGCAAATATCTTATAGATATTTGTATCTTTGTTATAGATACAGTTGGGGGGTAAGGGAGCATTTCTCCAATTCTATGCTGCAGCTAATAAAAGAATTCTTAGAGCATACTCTAATGACTGTCTAAATAAAAGTGCACATAGCATTTAATCTCCCAATGCATATTTAAACCAGAAAATCACACACAATCAAACACGTTACCAGGCTCACAGCCACAGAAATGCACAAACATGTATACACTCATGCACACACTCTTGAACACACTTATACACATACTCGAACACACTGTACCATCGTACATATACTGAAATACACTATCGCACACTCATACATGCAGTTAGACACAGCCATGCGCACTTGCAATACTTCACACTCTTCTTTCACACACACACAATGTATGTCCATTTATAAAGAATATTGTCATTAGTTTGCATAAAAAGAAAATTACTTATAATATCCACAGCCTAAGCTTATTTTATATGCCCATTGAACACTTCAGATTTTATTTACTTGGGTTTCATTCTACATCAGAGAGGGTGGAGAATTTTAAAGCTTGTAAATTGTATTCAGGCCCTTTTAAAAGTTAACTCTCTCATTCTGTCTCCAAATACAGAACATCTTTAAAATTGAAGTGCTTTGGGGGAAAAAAATGTAAAATTTTGTAATAGTTGTAAATTGGTATGTGCACTGTAGTGTAATTTAAAATCATTAAAATGATGCATTTTTTTAAAGTAAGTGTCTCGCAAGAAAATGAGTGAAGCAATATCACAGTGTATTAATGGAGCTCAAGACATCTTAAATTGATTTTAAAATTAAACATCAAAAACTGCAACTTGAAAAAAATAATTAGGTAAAACATTATATAGCAATCAAAAAGAAAAAACCTCTTGAAATTTAGGAAATTGCAAATTAAAGATGTCAGTCATCTTGATTTGGCAAGGGCAGGGATTGTCAATGAAAAGAAAACATATGCCTACTTAAAATAATCTTGAAAACTGAATTGTGCCCAGGGTTTGCTGCTCTGTTTTGGTTTCTGGTGTGGGGCATTCTTTTGCTTACATTACATATCAATGTAAGAGCTTCATTCAGCAAAGGACTTGCAAACCCCTTATCAGTGAAAGACTTCACCCTGTCTGTGATACTTTTGCAAAGGAAGCTGGTGACACTAGCCTGAAGGAAATGGTCAAGCTATTCCCCTCCCCTTTTCCCACCCTTAACATTAGATTGAACTGTTTAAAATTGCAGATATTTGACCTCTAAATGTGACATTTTCGTGTGATTCAACCTAATATTTTCTAATATTGCTAGAATTACTTAATAACACTAGATTTGAGAGGAAAGGCAGTTCTAATTATCTGGGAAGTGGACTTCTTCTGATCCCAGAAGTACACTGAAAATAAAAGTGATCTAAAAATCATTTCTGAGACATGTAGCTAGTTACCTACTTGCTATTATATTAGTACATGCATTTAAAAAATAGGAATAAAACCAACCTTTCAGACATAACTCAAAAGTTAATAGGATAAATTAAATCACAGGTATGTTTTTACATGGTCCAAGTTACAATACGAATAAATTTAAGAGCCTCCTCACGTGTCTGGACCTTTCATTTATTCAGGCTGTTTTCAGGTGTAAGCTAGCTTGCTCTAGGGGTTTCTCCATTTTTACTATCTGGGCCAGATACTTAATAATTTGAAATATCTCCATGCTGAAAATATTTATCTTCAGCTACCCTTGCATGAGAGGGATTTAAGGAATCGTCTTCATCTTTATCTGGATTTCTCTATTATTTAGATTGAACCCAGTCTGTCAATTCAGATGGCTATAGCTTTGTTCTATTCTGTTCCTCTTCTCCTATCCCCCTGGGTCTCTAGCAACTCCTGCCAAGTGGAGTGACAAGATACGATCTACTCCCTCCTTCTAGGTAACTCCTTCTGTTATTTATTTTTCAGGGATATACAGTGATATTTTGTACTTTGTTTGGTTGTGACCTCAATCGTTTATAATAATTACTTCCATAAAACAAGAAGAATGATTTCAGTCCTGGTAAGAGATTACTCAGGCTCTGTATAAGGCAACAGGCTTATATTAAGCACCTACTATGTGCTGAATCCTATGTGTTGTGGAAATGGGACATACAAACAATGGTAATCCAAATAGTATTCCTATTATTCAAAATAGAAATGAATCAGCCACAACTTAATGTGCCATAGTATCAGGATGGTTAGGTAAATTGGGGTTCATTTTGGAATATCATGTTGCCATTACAATGTTTACAAAGAATTTTTCATTTATATTAGAAAATTCTCAAGATAAAAGAAGTCCAAAAATAAGCTAAAAAATGTATCTAGTATGTCAACGAATTTCATAAAGTATAGAATAGATGGAATGATGCCAAAATATTGACAGCATTTTCCCCTAGATTGGGGGGGTGTATTTTTCTTCTTTACACTTTTCTGATTGGGGACTCACCAAATTGGGGAATATAAAGAGCAACATAATTTAAAATCCTGGACAAAAACATCCTTGAGGATAGATGGAGGCCCTTATTCATTCAGAGAGAGAGTTCATAAGAGACTTAGTAATAGTTTTCAAGTACTTGAAAAGCTTTTAGGTAGGGCATAGTGACCAGGTGTTCCCAACCTCATAAAAGTATACAGTAAGTATATATAGGTAAAATACAGCAAAAGAAATCATGTTGGCCATATGGGAAATTTCATAGGAGGAGATGTCAGAATTGCTTATGATGGCAAATCATGGCATTTCCTTTTTAGGAACAACTGAACAACTCTTTGTTCATCTGCCTATGAAGATTCAGGAACAATCTGGGCAGTCTCCTAAAGGCAGAAAGTTTAACTGATTATACTCTTGAAGTTATTTCAGAACCTTAATTTCTACTTAAATGGATTATATCATTTGTTTTGTGCCCTCGAGCACATGGTATAACTCTAGCCTCTGAACATTGTACCTTTTCCTCTGGGCCATTCTGAAATCTGTTCAAACCCATCTTGATTGTCTTTAGGTAAGCAGCTGGAGAAGATGCTTGATTCACTAGTAATCAGGGAAATACAAATCCAAAAGAGACTTCTTTTTTCACTCATATTGACATATTGGTCAAAAGTGTCTAGAAACAAGTGTTCTCTTACTCTCCTGTGGATGTGTTAATTGGTATAGTCTTTTGACAGTATATATCAAAATTTAAATGCACATAGCTTTCATCCCAGTAATTCCATTTCTAAGAAATATCCTAGTAGTTCCTGTTGTGGCACAGTGGAAACTAATCCAACTAGTATCCACGAGGATGTATGTTCTATACCTGGCCTCGCTCAGTGGGTTAAGGATCTGGCATTGCCACGGGCTGTGGTGTAGGTCACTGACGTGTTGCCATGGCGTAGGTCTGCAGCTGTAGCTCCAATTCGACCCCTAGCCTGGGAACTTCCATATGTTACAGGTGCAGCCCTAAAAAGCAAAAAAAGAAAGAGAGAAAGAAAAGAAAAGAAAAGACAAAAAGAAAGAAAGAAATTTCCTAGAGAAATGCTGGCATATGTGCACAAAGAGTCATTGGTTTTGGGGGGTTTTTTGGCCGTACCCATAGCATGTGAAAATTCCAGGGACAGAACTCATGCCACAGCAGCAATCTCAGGCACTGCAGTGACAATGCCAGATCTTTAACTCACTGTACCACACAAGAACTCCAAGAGGCATTGTTTATAAAAGAAAAAAAGTGTAGAAATTATATAAATTCCACTTGTAAAGATTAGACTATAGAACATCCAGACTAAGGTATGTTATATACCAATAGAATGAGTTCTAAATGGACAATATGTCTTAGAAATATTTCCCGGTTCTAGAAAAATATATATAATATAATACCTTTTAGGTTAAAATACCATTTAGTCATGTATCTCTATGTACATATATTAATTTAATGCATAGAAAGGTGTCCAGAGCAAATTTTTATCAAAGAGTTTTGGTGTTTACTCTCTTGAGAAGTAATTATGACCAGTGGCTCAAGAGGTATTATTGTTTTATCTGTAGTTGTAAATTTTACAATGAGGAGGTATTTTTAAGTACTTGTAATAGCATGCAATTAAAGAGAAACATAAATAAAAATTAGGAGACAGGTTTATAACATAAAAATAGAGGCAAATGTTAAATACATATTTGTGGCATTTGACAAGGAAAAACACTAGGAAGATTAGGCAAAAGCTAGAAAGAATGGTGGCAACAGGGGCTGGAGGGAAAGGCAAAATATAATGGAAAAAATTACGCTTCTAAAAGCAAAAAAAAAAAAAAAACCTTAAGATTAAATAATTCAAAAAGTGCAGAAATGTGAAGAAAACTATAAAACTACTGAATAATGAGTGAAGTCTTGCCCAAGCAGGTGTCAAAATGTGTTATAAAATTTAAGTAAATAAAACAAGTTTGTACTGATGAATAGAATAGATGTGTCTGAATAGACACATCATGGAATGGGCTAGAAAATCTGGAAAGCAACTCAGTACACATACAACTTTGGCGTATGATAAATCAATAAGGATAAGATGGATAAACCAATATATTCCACAAAGTTTCATCCCAGCCCAAGCAGCATGAAAGTCTTTTCACATCTCTCTGAATAAGTAAGAAAATGATGGTTAGAATAGAATTCCCTGGAGAAGGAGTAATTCTGCATAGTAAAGAAGTTTGAATGCTACAGTTTTAAATATACTGATTTTTCATGGTACTTAGTTAGGTTCTGTATTTTCACTTAAAGATTTTACTTTCCTGTGGCCACACAGGAAGCAGTAGGGCAAGTTCTTAAAGATGAATATGTTTGTGAATGGAGCCAGGTATTATTTTCCCTTAATATTATAACCCTCACTTTCATTTCATCAACAGCCTCTCACCTCTTCTAGTGAATTTTTAAAGAAGGTCTCATTGTCCAGGAATCTCAGTGTCTCTTATAGACTCTAAAAGAGCTCAGGGGGAAAACTAACTGGTGAACTAGTTTCCTTTCTGGGAAAAAAAAATCATCATCATAACAGGAAGAAAAGCCTAATTCGAGTCCCTGAGGAATTTAAAGTAAAAATCATAGGGCAGCAAGATGGAAACCCCTAGATTTTTGGAACCAATCCAAGCTGAACCAGAAGGGCCTAATGCAGTCATTCATTGATTTGAGAGATAGGATATGTCAAAGGTATTAGAGTTACAACGAGGCAACCTACAAGGCAGAGGCTAGCCTGCCAACCTTTACTTGATCATTTGCTGCTTGATATTACTGGCAGGAGGGTCAGAAATATTGCCTCTTCCCTGCCCCCTTTCCTTTTTGTGTTGTATCTAGTCAATTCTCAATTCCCCTCTGCTTCAGCTCCAGTTACCTCAAAAATAAACCTTCTTCAGAAAGCCTACCTTTATTACATATATATATCATTTTCCTCATACTTGGCACTGTTCAATCTAGTCAGGTGTGAAAATTAGGGAGGGATGATTAGAAATCCCTTAGTATCCTTTTGTCTCATGTCACCCTTCTCATTCCTATTTAGTGACACCTCTTCAGTGACAACCTTTAGGACATATGGCGAGATACTAAGCACCTTAATTTCTACTTAAAAGAACGCAACCTAATTAACAACATCAGTATTAATGACACTCAGAATTTTGGCATGATCAAAAAGAAATCTAAAAATTGTAAGCACAGCCTAACGACGGAACTTCATATACTGAGGAATCTCTGAGGATTCTTCTAAAGACAACTTTCTCTTGTTAGATGCTATTTTTCTTAGCCACCAGAGCCAAAAACAGGGAGGACTCTCAGTAAGGTAGAGTCTCCCTCCTTTGGATAGAAATACCTTGAGCAGGTTGTTTTGTTTTCTTTTCTCAGGATTCCTATGTAAGATCGTCCACTGATTCATTCTGTAGAATTTACCAGATACACCCTCTGTGCCAGATACTGTGCTCATGTGATGCAGATACAATGGTGGAAAAATCCAAACCCATTCCCTCCCTTCATAGAACTCACAAGTCAGGTGATCTGGTACATAGAGACTATGCATTCTGTTTCTATTATAGCACCCTTGCCAAGAATAAGGACTCACTCCACTCCTTTGTTGAGTATGTTTCTTAAAGCTAACTTGAATGTGCCTCAGAAATAACTGGGGTGCTTATTAAATATACAGATTTCTGTACTCCCCCCCAACTAACTGAGACTCTAATATGAGAAGCCTGGGATGGGGATCAGGTATCAGCATGTTTAACACGCTTCCCAAATGATTGTGCTGCAGATGATGGACAGCATACTGAGAATGCTACCTCTGATTCTGCTTATGGTCAATTAGTATTTCACATATTTTAATTTAAGGCAATTAGCTTTTGTTCAGTTTTCTATGGACACAGAAGTCAGATGTTCATCATCTTCTTCATACAAGAAGTCTAGACACAGCCTGGAATTGACGATTTTGTGGTAGATTTGGGGCTTTTGGCCATATTAATAGCCAGTTGCTGTTCAATCGATCAGAACAGATATGTGGTCAGTTCAACCATTAAGATGCCCAGCTAAATAACTGAGTTGATGGTGTCATGCTAACATTGAGACATGTCCAAAGTCTCACAAGTCACATCCAGGACAGATTTTTAGTTCTTTCCTAATGGTGGTGACAAAGCTTAAAGAAGAATACTCTAAGTAATTTCCATTGAAACCGTTTGATTTTTTTTGATGCACTAATGGCTAATTCAGATCTGAGTGTTGGCAACTAATGATGGCAAAGAAGATTTATTTCCTCATCCCTAAAGGAACATAGTAATGCCAACTTATTTAAAGATTAAATGGCATAACATGTAAAAATGTTTATTACATGGCTCCAGTAGATGCTCAATAAATACCTTTTCCCTACAGAATGATCCGTATTTCATAGAAGTCAATCCATACTAAAAAGTCATTAAGTAGTTGTGATAGTAGTAAACATAACGCTACTAAAAACTAAAATAAAAATAGAAACTAAGAGAAAACCCTTAGATAATTTATGAATTATCATTCTTTTTCTACCCTATTCCTAGTTGTTATTTTTGCCTTTAAAAAATGCTGCCTTACCTTTTCACACTTTTCAAAGGTCTGTCCCAATCATTACATTTGATACTCACAACAACCATGTAAGGAAATATTATTACCATTAGACAGATGGAGGAAACCAAGATCCTGAGAAGATAAATATTTGCTCTCATTCACCCAGTTTATGACATGCCCCAGATACATGCTAAATTTCTTGAGTGAGTACAGTTCACCCTGTGTACAGGTTATTTAATAACTGAGGTCATGCCTGAGTATCAATAAAAGTTTATTTAATTCAACAGCCTTTCAATTCAGAGCTTGAAGCCAAGACACTTTCATGCAGAAAAACCTCTGATCTAGGCATGAAATGCTACCTCAACCAACACTTACTCAACTGTTTTGATTGTCCTACTATGCCCAGTGCTACACATTACTTTAAAAGTAAATATAAACCTTTGTATTATCATTAATACACATTACTTTCTTCTTCCTTTTATGGAAGAAACAGGAATAAAGAATGCTATAGAGAAGATGGCTTCTAGGTGTAACATCTGATAGTTGATAGTTACTGGCCTAAAGTTAAATCTTGGGCTTGCTCCTAGCAAAGAGACCCTGTTTTACTCCTAGAAATACCTTTATCATAAGTTCCCAGATAGGGGCATTTGGCCCAATGCACTAAGCAAACCAGAACACATGCAAAAAATGTTACCCACTCTGTGCCCAGATTTTATAGGTTTAGATCCTGAACCATTTGGCTTTGACCATCTTGTACCTCAATTCTTATTATTGTTCTTCAAACTCCTTTAATTATGACCTTTCAACTCCTTTTTACATTTACACCTTCAACCAAACTCCCTGTAATTTGAGGCATGTTAATTCCTTCTAGTTTCTATCCTTGGTTCTGCTTTCTAGTTACTATTCAGGATTTCTAAAATACTATCTGGGTAATCTCCCTTGTAGCTTGAATAAACCCTGGCTCCTTTCCTCCTGTATGCCACCTCATGCCCAGCCCCTTTTCAGTGTAGTCTTGTTTTATATGCATGACCTAGAAGTAGAATAATAGGAGATTATTTTCAAGAGCCAGCATAGCATAGCATAGCATGGAGTTTCTTGGGAGGTATACATACTAACTTCTTAGATGCAATGACCTATATATACCATGGCTAATTTTCTAGATTGCCTTGAGATTCACACAGGACTGTCAAAGAGAATTTTATGTGAGGACTGCATTCTTTACAAATATAGCAGAGGCACACAGGGCCACCCTTGCAATTTGTACTAACAATTGTGGAGCCTAGAGCAAGAATATGACTGGAGACCTGCCTGCCTTTGCCCAGACCCCCTTCTCCTCCCAGCATTGACTGTCCCTGAAGGGCTTCATACGGATGTTCCTGCATACACCAGCCAAGCCCTATCCATGTATCATGCCCTTGCACTCTCAGAAAACGGTTGTCTTATTGCCATCCCTCAATCCTAGTGGTGCACATATTGGCAATACTTTCCCTACTAGGCAGAATCCTATGTAGCCCTAAAAGTAGGCTCAGACCATATAGATAGAGAATTCCAGGCTCCCAGCACCCAGAGGGTGGTCTACTGGGGGTTGGAGATGCAAATTCCAGGTAGGCCTATGACATTGGCCCAGTGAACTTATTGCACCAAAGGAAGAGTGTGGCTGTAGGAAGACCATTCAAAATGGGCTTGAAGGGGAGTTCTCTGATTGCACAGCAGGGTAAGGATCCAGCATAGTCACTGCTGTGGTGTCGGTTCAATCCCTGGCCTAGAAACCTCCACGTGCCATAGGTGCAGCCAAAAAAACAACCCCCCCCCCAAAAAAAAAATGGCCTCAAAGGAGACCCTAGTTACCCAGGTTAAAGGGTTATATAGCATCTTGAAATTTTTAGTATTGTTAAGGCCCAACCATCTGGTGCTAAATATAGAAAATACGTCTGGGAAAAGATTCTTGTGATTCAGGTGAGATATTATCAAGCAGTGAAATGAAATAGAGGATGAGATGGGCAGATTTAAATTTTACAAGAATAATTTGAAAAATGAAATACTTTATGACCGCCTGACCTATATTATAGTTGGTTCTCCCATTTCCCACTGTCTCTTCATTCTGTGCCTGGGTTCTATTTGAATTTTCAAGGACACTTGGGTTTTTTAACGGTTTGTTGAAACTAGGATACTACTCTGTTATTCCTTTGTTTTATTTTTATAAGTTTGGTATACATTAAAATCAAGTGCACTAGGATCAGTAGGTGGCCCTTTCCTGGATTTTCTCAACTTCGTTTCTTGCCCTAGTCATTTCTATTTTTCCCTCATAACGCCTCAGGCCTAGGAAGCAGGGAAAGTTTAAGGTGATGTACATGACTTGAGACATTATGATAATGGATCAGAAAGTGCTTTGTAAAGGGTAAAGTTCTATACAAATGTCAGTTGTTGATCATCTTAGCAAGCAGCATCTTTCTGTAGCAAACTTATTTCAAATAATACCTCTCACTCAACACCAAAAGGGAATTTTGAGCTAGGGCCTTCACTCAGCTTTACAGAATATCAAGGCAAAGAAAGGTAACATCTAGCCGATAGAATGGAATGTGGATTTTCTTTTCTTTCCTACTCTGGAAAGAAAATGGATTGGAGGACTAATAAATTGATTTTCTAATCTCTAGTATGATCAACTGCATATGTGTTATATGTGAAAAGTCTTTGGATTCATAAGTAAACACAATTGATGTGAGACTGCTTTGATCCATCAATTGATTGATCAATTGATACATAAATGAGTAGATAAATGGATGGATGGGAGTGAGAGAGAGGCAGGAAGGAAGAACGGGAAGAACAGGAGAAAATTCAGATTAATAGGTCTTCTTTCTAACTCCTCAAGTTGGAAAATATAAGCCTCGAACAAAAATATCTTTATTCTGTGTATAGTTATGTAATCAGATGTCATTTCAAACACATAGCACAATAAGAAATTTTTTTTCTCTCCTGAGAATTTCCTGTTGGGTAAAAAATGTTGGCAAGCTTTTTATCACCACAGTTGGGGATGGATGGATGACACTGCTGGAAAGATGAGGATTCTGGGTTTAATTCCTAGGAAAACCATTGTCACATATGTTTGCAGTATAGAATATTGCTTCAGCCTAGTAGATTTCAACTTTTTTATTCTACTTAATCTACCTGAAGGCTATGACAGCTTCCTCCTCTCAGTAAGGGTGACTTTTTGCAGTATAGATTCATAACTGGGGGTAGTTATCAGAACAGGTGTGGTAGAGTGGGTATAGTTTGAAAAAGCTCCCACAGGTGGTTTTGATATGGCCCCCAACACACACACACACACACACACACACACACACACACACACACACACACACACACCTTAATAACATCACTGTTCTAACCATTTTTATTCTATGCCTAAGCAAGCATTCCTGAAATATACATACACTTTGATTTTTCTGTATTGATTGAAACTGTTCTTCATAAAAACTGGTGACACTGAATGACCTTTCTCATGTACAAAATGATCATTTTCCTTCTAGCCATAATCCAATGAAAGAATTTTTATTTTCTGAACAAATCATTTTTTTAAATTCAGGAAGGATAAAAACTTACAGGCATATTATATTAAAACATTTACTCTTGCATGCAAGGCAACTTGCTTAGTGGTAAGAGGCAGCTGTGGAGTTCAAAATGAATCTAAAAATGTATACCTCCTTTAGAAATTAGTTTCTAAACCATGCTGTGCACTTGAGACTTAGCATTCATTATGGGTAACATTATGTGCACCTAATACATTGTGACATGAAAAGTCACAATACTCTTGAGGATTTTCTTTATCACAGTGGGAGAACCAAAATCTAGAGAGTAAAACAAGAGACAAAGAATGGATTATTCTGTGATCTGTTCCCATTCTAGCTTCTATTTTATCTCATGACCCTGAAAGAGATCATTGGTCCTCTTATCTTTAATATAAAGATACTTATTCTATATATTTGCTTAGTGTGTGTGTGTGTGTGTGTGTGTGTGTGTGTGTATATATATATATATATATATATATATATATATATATGCAGTGATTTTGAATTATGTTCACTAAATCCTGAGGTTCCTTAAAGGTACCTTAGGATCTTCCAAAGAGCAAGGGGGAAGTTAGGTAGATTTGGATGTCTTCACTATTTTGTATCTCCTTTATATGAACAGGGGTTCTAAGTAAGATTTCATTTGAACAAAAAGTGCTGTTGTAGACATATTAGTGTTCACCAAGATTCCAGGTGTTTTCTTCTATGCGGTAGAGAACCCCTTTGTAGTCAGGTGTGACGGCATGGTTTGCTCTGGCCTATGTAATATGAACAGATGTTAGGTGTAACATTTTCAAGTGGAAGCATTTAGGAGCCACTGCACAATTCTCTATGTTCTTTTATCCTACTTTGGAAGACCCTAAAAGAAATGCCTCATATGTTGGGTTATAGCAGTGTTCTAAATGGTGATCAGAGCATCATCTCCTGAACTACACTGGACATGCAGCATGAATGAGGAATAAGTTTCCCTTGTTTCAAGCTGAGAGCTGGGGGCTCATTTGTTACCTGCTCTAACCTATCCTGACTAGTACAAGTGTCCTTTCAGAGCCACTGCTGTAATGGAAAAAGGTGAATGTTCAGAGTTGTAGATCTAGTTCCAGCTCTGCTACTGACCAACCCTGTGACTTGTCAGGTCATTCATTTCTTTGAGCTTCAATTTCCTCTTGTTTAAAAAAGCAGAAATAAGTAAGTTGCATGCTTCATAGAAGGATTAGGAGATAAAATTATATGTTAGATATGAAAGAGTAATTATTTAATTATAATATTATTTTATGAGCTCTAATCTGTATAAATGAGTGCAAATCAATATGATGCTGAAAACATCTCGAAAGAGGAAGTCAAAAGACCAGGTTCCTAAATGTTTTCTCTGAAATGCCTAGCACCTCCTTGGTAAAAAAATATCTTACACAAAGGAAATATTATCCCTTTTCCAAGCCACTAGTATACCTATATCTGGTTGACTCATTCTCCTAAGGGCCCACCAAGAAATATTATTTCCTGTTGAGAAGTGACTACACACATTTAATAGGAAGAAATGCAAGACGTCATAATTAGAGAATTTAGATGGCAATAAACTTACAAAACTTGTAAAAGACCAAAAGACAATGGTAGAATTCATAGCTTTTCTGTGTTGTGACACTTAATTACTACAAAATAGATTCCAAAGACACTGAAATTTAAGTATTTGAAATGCGGATTTCTCTTATTGTGACTTCATATGTTCAAAGGTAAAGAGCAAATACCTACTTTCTAAACTGTATAAATTTGAATGTCATGGAAGACAGTCTTTTTCCTTATTCATTTCTGAATTATTAGCTCCTATTTTTGCACTATAGGCAGAATCAGATGATATTTTGAGCTTATATATTGTCAGCTTTTCAAAGGGGTTAAAGCAATATAATCAAACTGCTTTAAGATTTTCAACAAATTATTCTGGGTCTCTTTTTCTCAATTATCAAAACAAAAATAGCTATTCATCTCTTCTCTAATGGGGTGATGATGTGCCTGTGTTAACTTAGGATAGAGAATTAAAAAGCATTATGAGCTATTGTGGGCAACTCCCCATTTATAAATTGATTATAGGAAATATCGATTATTATCTTCTGATCACCCACAGTGATCACAGCATGGTACTTACCAGCATTATCTTTATTGCCCAGAGTGCCCTAGGGTGATTCCAGGGTAAAATTTATGTCTGAATTTTTAATAGCCACTTCCTATGGTGACTGTATATTTACAACCATAGCCATATGTTTTCTTTACCTTCATGCTTCCTTGGCTTTAAGCATCAATCTTATATTCAAGGGTCATAATCCTTAGGGACAATGTTGCTTTTTCCTGTACTCTAGCTGAATTATTTCTCCTAGTCTCAACCCTTTGTATGCTTCTGCATTCTAAGTTTTCACTACACTTAACTCCAGTGAGCGCAATCAAGGGTTACATAAGCATGAGACAGAGGCAAGTCTGAGTTATATCTTTTGATGAATTTCATTTTTCCACTCCAAGTCCACCAAAAATGATGAAAGACAGTTCTTTGGTATTGCCAGTTTTAATTAAGCATGTTACAAAGCTTGTTGGCTGCAATTTGAACCCCTGGCAACAACTGTCTTTATAATTTCACTTGTAGCATGCCTTGCACAAACCAAATTCTTTAGATACATGTGAGAGAAGAAATAACAGCAGTGGTTCATGGATCTGCAAATCCATCTTCTCTAAAAGCTTAATTTTTAAAAAGTTGATCTTGGCTTGGGAGACTCTTATTTCTTCAACAACTATGTCAGTCTAATTTTCGACCCTATCAGATTAAGCTTTTTTTCATTTATTGTAAACGATTTCCTACAATATCCTTATTTGATCTGCCAACTTGCACGATCTATGGGCCTTGGGGGACTGGGGAAGGCAGGTTCTACTATTCAGAAACCCCTTGTGTGTTGGCCACAGCATAATTGTATTTCTGCTTTACACCTATATCATGGTTGAGTAAACAAAGTTATACCCAATGGTGAATGAGTAATCCTTTTCCGTAGTATCAATTTCCAGAGCTTTGGCCCCATGAAATGAAATATCTGTTAGTATGTTTACCATTACCAGTCCAACTCATAAGATTGTATTGATTAGATTTTTACACTGCAAAAATACCATTTTAAACCAGAGTGAAATCAATATGGGTGTGTATTTTTTATATACAAATTGGATTTAACTCAAAAAGAATATTCTTTGTTGGAGCAGAAATAAATCTGGAAAGAAAATCTGATAAAGCATCCTAAAATTAAAAAAAAAAAAAATTACCCTTCCTGGTGCTTTAGTCCTTTCCCATGACTATTAATCTGAGCTCAGTCCTTGCTGTCTGAGTGTAGATTTCTTTTCTTCTCAAAGCAGATCAATGTTTGCACAAATTAGGACTTGAGATAACATCATCAGCGTGCAAATGCCTTCTTTAGATTTAAATGACACAATAGCATTCCATTCAGCTCTCTGGAAAGCAGCACAAACTGAAGTGCAAAACAGTCAGTGAGGCTCCTGATGGCAGTGTGCTTACTGTAAAGCACAGAAGCTCTTTTTCTTGGAGCACTTAATGCTTCAGAAACATCCCACCAGATGGGGTAGGATTATTTCCAGAAAGCAATTAAGGCAGTTACTGGAGCGATGGTAAGGCATCATTGCAAGTAAGCAAATAGCAAAGTTGCAGCCCCTCAACTTGTACTAGTTTTCATTTGATATGGTTGAAGCTGAAGTTCAGAGATAATTAATATGGCTTTGGAAAGCTGAAGAGTGATGTATATTAACTCTGAATATGGACTTCCCTTGCATGAGGAAGACTGTAGTTTATTACTAAAATAATTTTATAAGCACTGGGCTAAAACTAAAGACAGCATTCCCTAGTTCCCTTATAACACTAACAAAAGCACTTGTTCCTGGGCTATTTACACAGGAAGTACTCACTCAGTGTTTGTTGACCTATTCTTCTCAGGTTATCAGCTGACTGGCACATGTGTCTTATCTTCCCCATACCTGCTACTCTCACATTCTTCCCCATTTCAGGAAATGCAATGTCATTCTTCCAGTTGCTCTTGCCAAAAACTATGCAGTCATCATTCTTTCTTACATCCACATCCAGTCCATCAGCACATCTTACTAGTTCCATTCTCAAAATATATCCAGAATCCAACTACTTCTCACCACCTATGCTGGTACTTTCCTGGTCCCAGGCCACCATCATCTCTTGCCATATTATTGCAATAGCCTCTAACTGGTCTCTCTGTTTCCACCTTGTTTTCCAGTGTCTGTTCTTAACACAGTAATCCTTTGTAAAGCACATCATGTCACTCCTCTGCTCAGACTCTTCCATTGTCTTCCCATTTCACTCAGAGTAAAAGTTGACTTCCTTGCCATGGTTTACAAGGCCCTACACAGTCTGTTTCCTCCTGTTCCCATGGTCTTTCTCACACCATCTCTGTCACCTCCTTTCCCCCTCATTCACTCTTCTCCAGCTACATAGTTTGGACTATGTCCTTGTTATTCTTCAACACTCTGGGCCTTCCTATTTGCTATTTCTTCTGCTTTTCCTCCAAATGGCTTCAAGGCTCTCTCACTTCAAGTATCTCTTCAATTGACACTTTAGCAATTGATACATTATTAGAGATACCTCCCTAATAGCAACTCCTCACCCTCCATCACTCTATCCCCTCCACTGTGCTTTAAGTTTCATCATAGCAGGTTATCATCACCAGAAGTATTCTGAAATATTCCATATTCATTTATTTATTGTCTTCCATACTCATACACCCTCTGCACACATTTACATTTCAGAGTATAAGCTCCACAAGGTAGAAATTACCTGTTTTGGTCTCTGCTGTTTCTCCAGTGCCTGGAACAGTACCTGGCGCATTGTAGGTTTCCAACCAATATTTGTTATCAAATCTACCAGTGTACAAGAATGCCCACCATCAGAGTTCCCGCTATGCCTCAGCAGGTTAAGACCCTGACTAGTAACCATGAGGTTGCAGAGTTAAGATTCCAGCATTGCCGTGAGCTGTGGTGTAGGTCGCAGACGCGACTCAGATCTGGTATTGCTTTGGCTGTGGAATAGGTTGGCAGCTACAGTTCCAATTTGACCCCTAGTCTTGGAATTTCCATATGCTGCAGCTGCAGCCCTAAAAAAAAAAAAAAAAGAAAAAGAAAAAGAAAAAAAAATGCCCACCATCTTGTTTCATTCCCTTCCTTCTTATTCATCCTTGTTTCCTTCATTCTTCTCATCCTCCTCTTTCCCTTCCTTCTCTTTTTTATCACATCTATTGCTTATTGAGAACCTGTTGCCAGGTGCTGTTGCAGATACTATTCTAACTCTTTTAATCATGACAAGAAATCTCTAAGGTATATTCTCCTCATGTTAATAAACAAGTGATTAAAGCCCAGAGGGGAATATAGTTTGCTTAAAATGACTAAAATAGTATATTAGAGCTATGACCTAAACCATAGTCGGTCTGATTCCAAAACTCATGTTCATTCCACTCCTGCAGATCTAGTAACTTTTTCGGCTTATCCTCCTGTCCTCATTTTCCCTCTGCCACTCTCCCTCTAGCAGTTGGAACATTCATAAAAATCCAGGAATGTTGAAGCCAGACAAAATCCTAGAAATTGAATCATCTAATAATCTTACTTCCTCCCCTTCCTTTCCTACATTCCACCATTTTGCAGTTGGTGAAGCCAAAGCTCAGAAATATTAAGGCTTGTCCAAGGTTACATAGATAATAAGATACACAGTGGGGACTAGAACCTTCTTATTCCCAATCTTGTATTCTCAGTAGAGCACCTGCACATCTCTTAACAGCCAACAGGGCAGCATGAGGTTACTGAGAAGGGATTCAGA
Source organism: Phacochoerus africanus (assembly GCF_016906955.1). Lineage (NCBI taxonomy): Eukaryota > Metazoa > Chordata > Mammalia > Artiodactyla > Suidae > Phacochoerus > Phacochoerus africanus. Next base: position 106,215,505 of record NC_062560.1, on the reverse strand, counting down.
TGAAGAGGATGATAAAATTTCTTAAGGAAAGAAAATAGAGATTGAAGAGTGCTTTCTCTCCCTACACCAAATCAGTGTTTCTAAAATATTAGAATGCATGAAAATTACCTAGGACATTGTTAAAAGGCAAATTCCCAGACCCTACCCCCACATTTTGGTTGGATAGATCTGGAGTAAGGCCCAGGGATGTACATAATTAACTGGATTCCTAGCAGGTAGTCTGGAGGCCAGACTTAGCTAAACTCATACAATCCAAATGCACCAGGTTTAAGGTGACAGCATATGGTCTTGTTGCAAAGGTGCCATAGAAATTATTTTTAAGAGGAAAAATATCACATCGCTTCATTTAAGAAAGCTTGGAGAAAACTAAATTGTCATTTCCATACTGAAAATAGCTTGGAGTGATTTATAAATTTTGGACATTAATACATACTGCCACAATAAGAATTCAACTTTTCCAGTCAGCAAAAGTAACAGAAGATGAGAAAAAAGTCTGCTTGGTTTGATATATGATGACAAAAATATGTATGCTAATTAAAAGCCTCTCACTTAATGGGAACTGTGAATTTATTAATGATGCATGACATTGGCATTCCAGTGGAACAGTAGATCATGTTCCATATTATCCAATGCATTGTGTTACAGTAAACACCCAGAGGATTAATAATGTTTCATTATGGCAAAATGGAGTTTAAAATCATTGTTAGGTTACTGGACAAGTGACATCAGTCCTCAGAGGCTGAAAATACAGACAACACTGAGAAAAGCAAACAATACCAAAGATGAAATTGGCAAAGCAAAACCAGAAGGGTATTCATAAATGTTAGCTAGTTGTGCCTTCAATATTGGAAAAAGATACTGAAGATTAGAAAATGGAATTTGCTCCCAAAGCTTGCCAACAAGTCTCTTGACCCTTGACTACCTATATAGCAGATGCTCCCATAGATCACACCTGGAGTTATTTGAGGAATAGACCAAAGCAGAAAAAATTTGTTTTATGTGTGATTTTTAAGGTAAAACTTTCTGTTGGATCTAAGAAAGAACAAAACTGTTCTTATACACATAAACCCACCTAGTCAAAAGTAGTAAAATTCACTTCTTTTATTATCTTTATGGAAAGAAAAGCCCATCTAGTATGGTGAAAGTGGTATTGAATTTAGAGAACACTTTGAAAACTCATAGTCTGGATATTAAAGGCCAATTTTCTAAAATGCAGCCTCCTTTTTGGTTGGACTAAAATTTATTTTTCTAAGAAAATTCTGAGCTTGATACTTTGACTTCACAGTAGTTCCTGGGGCTCTGTCCTCAGGGCTTTTTGGGGGTTGGGGGGGTCCATGTAGGGGAATCCTAACATTGGTATTAAATGGGTTATCCTATTTGGCCTGGGCCTAAGAAATGCAGAAGGCATAACGGGGAGAGATAGCTAAGGGAATCATATGTGACCATTGATGTGCTACTTTCATAAATATCACCCAGTTTAAAACAACCCTTTCAAGTAGCTATTTTTATCTAATTAGCCAGATTAGGAAACTAAGATTAAAAGTATTTCCATAAGCCCACACATTTAATAGATGGCAGATCCCAGATGCAAATCTAAGTCTGTCCATCATGAAAGCTCATACTATTACTGTATATCAAAATTATCTTGGTTTATTGTTTAAGCTTTCAAAGTGTTTTCACATATTTACACCATATTTTTTATAGTCTTATAAATTAGTGTAAGTATAACGTACTCCTTTTGCAAATGAAGACTTAGACTCAGAAATACTGAACCTCAAATCCGAGTTTGTGTGGATGGTAACTAGCAAATCTGGGACTCCCCATTGGGTCTGTTGATTCTGCCTCACACACTAGTAACTTTGTACATAAAGATGAGTTTTTGTCCCAACACTTTAAAAAATGATCATTAGGGAATTTTTTTCCCTTTGGGGATAATGCTTCTTATCCACTCTTTATTAAAAAAAAAGTTATTGGAATATAGTTGATTATCAATGTTGTGTTAGTTTCAGGTATACAGCAAAGTGAATTAGTTATACATATATACATATACATTTTTTTTCAGATTCTTTTCCCATATAGGTGATTTCAGAGTACTGAGAGTTCCCTGTGCTATACAGTAGGTCCTTGTTATTTTATATATATTATAAAATAATATATATTTTATAATATATATATTACTGAGAGTTCCCTGTGCTATACAGTAGGTCCTTGTTATTTTATATATATTATATATAATATTTATATATATATTATTATTTTTATATATATTATTATTATTATATATTGTTATTTTATATATATTATTGTGTATGTGTTAATCCCAACCTCCTAATTTATCCCTCCTTGCAGTGTTTCCCTTTTGGTAACCATAACTTTGGTTTCAAAATCTGCAAGTCTGTTTCTGTTTTGTAAATAAGCTCACTTGTATCATTTTAAAAATTAGATTCCACATGTAAGTGATCTCATGATATTTGTCTTTGTCTGATTTACTCCAATTAGTATAATTTCTAGGTCCATCCACATTGCTGCAAATGGCATCATTTTGTTCCTTTTTATGGCCGAATAGTATTCTAGTGTGTGTGTGTGTGTGTGTGTGTGTGTGTGTGTTATTTCCCCAATACATTTTTTTCTACCGTACAGCATGGTGACCCAGTTACACATACATGTATACATTCTTTTTTCTCACATTAGCATGCTTCATTGTAAGTGACTAGATATAGTTCCCAGGGCTACATGGCAGGATGGCCATTCTGACTGGCACGAGGTGATTCTTTATCGTAGTTTTGATTTACATTTCTCTAATAATTAGTGTGATGTTGAGCGTGTCTTCATGTGCTTTTTGGCCATCTGTCTGTCTGTTTTCTTTGGGAAAATGTCTATTTAGATCTTCTGACCATTTTTTGATTGGACTGTGGTTTTTTAAATATAAATCTGTATGAGGCATTTGTATTTTCTGAAATTAATCCCTAGTTGGTAGCTTCATTTGCAAAGATTTTCTACCATTCTGGCATTTTAACTTAGAAAAGTCAAGAACTATATCCCATGAATGAGTGAATTTTTGGAGCAGTGTGATTCTGTTTGAGGAAGCCAACATTTGAAGATATCTCATACATAGAGAGATATTAAAAATATAGGATTGAATCTGCTACACAGTAGTACTCTCTTATGTCATTGTTAGCTTCTGAAATAAAAATGTAATCAAGAGATAATACCAAGGGAATGGAAGATGTCTAAGTAGATGAATTTCCTATGACAGCCGAGCAATCCAAATGTCAAGGCAGAGCAGAAGTGCCTTTATTTTTGAGGAAGAGCTGCTGATTTTGAGATGGCACCATATTACTATGTCTTTTCCATTATGCTGAATAATTTATGCAGACTAAATAAATTTACAGTAGAAGTTAGTGCAAAGGTGTGAAAATAAAAGAGGAATATAGTCAAATTAAAGGGTGAAAATGTTACTGTGATAATGTAATGATTTTATTAAAGTGTCGTTTGCATATATTATAGAGCAAATAGCTTAAATGAAAAAAAGAAAAATTGGACACTTTTATTAGAATAACATCCCAATTTAATGTTGGCTGCGGTAAGTATGGTGTTGCAAAAGTTATCTTTTTTTCTGCTTTTGTCAACTCTGGTCACTTGAACTAAGTGACAAGAAATCTTGTAAAGCTTCCATTTCATTGAGATGTACACTTGTACTTATTATAGAGCAGTGATTGTCTGAATTTAGATTGTACTTAAAAATAAAATTCCCTTTCTTCTCCAGCCATCAAAATGTAAGCTCTTACCAACTGCTGTAGGGCAGCCAAACTACTCTTGAAAGCAGTCCAATATAGGAGTTAAAAGTGTGGGCTCTAGAGTCAGACTGTTTGGGTTCAAATCCCTGCTCTACTGCTTGGTAATCACATGATTTTAGGCAAATTGCTAAGCCTTGGCCCTTTCAACTGTAGTATGGGATTAATAATAGTACCTCTATCATAGAGCTGTTGTGAGAACTAAGGAAAATAATTCACTTAAACCATTTAGTACAGTGTCTCATATTTAAAATTCCCAGTAAATGCTAGCAGTGGCTATTACTATCATTTTGATTGCTTAGTGCCAAGAGATCGCCACATTGAGAAAACTTTATGTGGTCTTGATAACGACAATGTCCCACAATGTACTCCATGGTTCCACAATGTTTGTTTAAATAATGATAGACATGTACTCTCTCACAGTTCTGGTAGAAGTCTGAAATTAAAGTATCAACAGGGAAGCATTCTCTCTGTATACTCTAGAGGAGAAATCTTTCATGCTTCTTCGAGCTTACGACCTAACTCTAGTCTATGTGGCCATCTTCACGTGGCCTTCCTTTCTCTCCTCCCTTTATGTATCTTGTAAGGACACTTATCATTGGATTTAGGGCCACCAGTTTAATTCAGGACGATCTTATCTCTTAACTCTTTAACCTAATTACATCTGCAAAGACCCTTTTTCAAAATAAGGTCAAATTCACAGGTTCTAGGGGTAATAACAAGGACATATTTTTCTACCCACCACACTGGGTAAAACATCTTTAGTTTTATTTCGTTTAGTTTCATTTACCTTCATCGACTTCGTCCAGGGAAATGGCATGTCCATTTACACTGCTATAACAAATTGCTACAGACTGGGTAGCCTACAAACAACAGAAATGTATTTCTTACATTTCTGGAGGCTGAGAAGTCCAAGATCAAGGCACTGGCAGATTCAGTGTCTGGTATGCACCTGCTTTCTAGTTCATAGATGGTGCCTTCTTGCCGTGTCCTCACATGGCAGAAGGGGCAAGCTAGGGTCTCTTTTATAAGGGCAATAATCCCATTTATGTGGGATGGACCCTCATGACCTAATCACTTCTCAGAGACCTCACCTCCAAATACCAGCACATTGGGGATCAGGATTTCAACATATGAATTGGGGGTGGGATGGAAGGACACAGTCAACCTATAGAAGAGTTGTATCATTTCATCTCAGATTTTACCATGTCAAAGACATGGTCTTATCAAAATTGTGAAAATAGCAAAGTATATCTTCAGTGGCCTATAACCTCTTCATAGGCTCTTGCCTTCCTCTGTGTGGCTCTTCTGTATACATAGCACCCTCTTTCTCCCTAAGGATGCCTACCTCCCACCCCCCAAGTGTTCCTTATCCTGAGCAGTACCTCAAACTCAAGACATTTTTCTCCTTGTAAATTCCCAATAATCTTATTATCATTTACTTTAACAATGCTTTGTTAGTGCATTCTCCTAAAAATTTGAGGAAAATAATATCAGCCTTAAAATTTGTGAGAAAACAGGCAAACTAGCTAGGGGTTCTTTTTACTAGATCGGCCAGTGCGTTTTGAACTCCATTTTTGGCAACAGAAATTTCCAGTTAAATCTTCTTCAGAGCCCCAGTAAATAAAGCAGGTAACAGTGGAGCTACTCTGTGGACACGGAGGTGTCTGAATTGTAATGGGATAATATCTTAGCTGTTAAGATTTCAGGCCTAGCTGAAAAGGACTAGCTGACCTTTGACTCCAGAATCAATATATTCAACCCATTTCTAATGACACTGAACAAATAGGACCTTCTCAAACTAAAATCTATAATTATGTGCTTGTGCTTTAAAGTTCTGATTAGTGACTTTAAGTGATAAGCAAACTGGGAATGTTATTGTAATTTATTGAGAAGAGTAAGATTTTCAGTTTGGAACTTATTTTAGATTTAATCTGACACTCAGTTTACAAAATTATAGTTTCAGTGTTTTTTTTTCTCCATCAGTGAAAGTTTACAGAATTTTTATATATAGTTTATTTAAGGGAGAATGCAGAAAAACTTATTTTCCCCCTAGTTGCAACACAAATAGTCTATCATTTCAGTCTCTCCTACAAATACCCTGAAATCCCCTGTCCTACTGAGCCTTCCTGGAAAAACTCGAACAATGAATGGTGTCACCTGTTAGCCTTGTCCTTATCTGTACCCAGCAACCAAACTCTGTTGGAGAAAAATCACAGTTTGGGTAGATTGGTACCAAGGAAAAATTCATGATCACTAACCTCGCCTGGGCCCTCAACAATAATATTGCCCAGCAATACTTTTCTCAAACTTCTCTACTGTCCATTCATGGTCAATGGATGATCTTGCCTCCTGCTTCACAGAGAAAATAACCATCACAGGAGAACTCTCTCAATATCTTGCCATCAAATCTTAAATAAAATTGTATCTGTGCCTATGCCCATTTTTGTCCTCCTGTCAAAAGTCATTCCTTCTACCTGTGCTCAAGACCCCATCCCTCTTCCACTTTCTCTCACATATAGGTTTAACTCCAAAGTTTATACTAGATCTTTTAGATCTAGATCTACAAAAGCTTTTAACCATGATCTTGTCTTTCTTACTAAAAAAAAAAATTGGAGTTCTTGCTGTGGTGCGGATGGGTTAGGGATCCAGCATTGTCTCTGCAGCTGCCTGGGTCACTGCTGAGGTATGGGTTTGATCCCCAGCTTGGCACAGTGGGTTAAGGATCCAGTGTTACTACATCTGTGGCATAGTTCACAATTGGGGCTCAAATTCAGTACCTGGCCTGGGAAAGTCCATATGCCGCAGGAGCAGCCATTAAAGAAAAGAAAAGAAAAAGAAATTTCTGGAATCCTCACATTCTCTGCTAGGTAACCAATCGTCTCTTCCCTCCTTTTCATGATGCAACTTCATTTCTCCACTTCCTCCCATTCATACTTTCTTTTCATTTTGAAACAATCACAAGATTACAGAATTTTTTTTGTCTTTTTGTCTATTTTAGGGCTGCACCTGCAGCATATGGAGGTTCCCAGGCTACGGGTCGAATCGGAGCTACAGCCACTGGCCTACACCACAGCTCATGGCAACGCCAGATCCTTAACCCACTGAGCGAGGCCAGGGATCGAACCCACAACCTCATGGTTCCTAGTTGGATTAATTTCCACTGGGCCACGACGGGAACTCCAGATTACAGAAAATTTTTTAAGTTCAGAATTTTAAGTAAGGAATTTAAGTAAAGAATTTCCCCCTGGAACATGTATGATAAAGTTGTCGACCCATTTCCCCCAGTTCCTCTATTGTGGAATTCCTAAAAACAAGGATATTTTTCTACATAACCAAAATACAGCTATAAAAATATTGAAATTAAGATTCTGACATTACTATCATATAATGCTCAGACTCCATTTATGTTTTGCCCCTTGTCTCCTTAACGTTCCTTATAGCAAAAGATTCTGGTTCAAAATCAAGCATCGCATTTTAGTTGTCAAGTCCCTTTATTTTGCTTCATCTTGGAATAGTGCCTCAGTCTTTCCTTGACTCTCATAACTGAAATTTATGAAGATTTTGCACAAGTTATTTTGTAGAATGATTCTCAATTTTAGGTTTTCTGTTATTTCCTCATAATGAGATTTAGGTTATGCATCTTTGGCAAGAATATCACAGAATTGGAAGTTCATTTGTGGCGTAGTGGGTTAAGAATCCACCATTTCTGCTGCTGTAACGCAGGTCACAACTGTGATGCAGATTAGATCCCTGGCCCAGGAACTTCTACATGCCATGAGGAAAAAAAAGAAGAATATCACAGAATTAGTGCTGATTGAATCCCATCATGTGGTATCCATTACTGATTAGTCCCACTACCAGTAAAGTTAACTTTGCATACTTAAGATGGGTTCCGCGAGGCTTCTCCACTCTACTCTCCCCCTCTCCATTTGTAATTAAGCATTTTGGGGGGAGGTATTTTGAAGCTATGTAAATATTCCATCACTCATCAAACTTCCAATTTATACATTCATTTATATCTGTTTGAACTCACAGTTTCCCCCATAATTCAATGAATTATATTTGTTGCCATTTGTGTTTACTTTGATACTTAAATTGTTTTGTTTTGGCCAAATGGCTTTTGTGTCCTTGTGACATGTCCTCATCATTCTTTTTGAGGGGGCGGGGGACGCACCCAAGGCACATGGATGTTCCTAGGCTAGAGGCTGAATTGGAGCTGTAGCTGCCAGCCTATACCACAACCACAGCAACATGGGATCCAAGCCATGTCTTTGACCTACACCACAGCCCACAGCAATGCTGGATCCCCAACCCACTAAGCAAGGCCCAGGATCAAACCCATATCCTCATGGATACTAGTTGGGTTCGTTAACCACTGAGCCACCACAGGAACTCCATCCTCATCATTCTTTGATCACTTCATTACTTTCTGCCACAATAAGATGTTCCAGTCTCATTTTGTACTTTCCTGTTCTATCTCTGAAATCAGGCTTTCTCCAGGGAGCTTGATTCTTTTTGAAGTAATGGTATTTAGAAGTCAAGTTCTAAGCTCTAGGTATGTTTATTGCTATTAGGATGTTGCTACTCCCAGACCATCGCAATGAACAGGGCTAGGAAATATACACATATGTTTACAAGCATAACGTACTTATTTATATTACTTTTCTATCTATAGAAAACCATGAATTTCCATTAATACCTTCAATTCCAATCCAACAATACAGGGTTTATTCTAGTTTCCTCCCTTTTCATACTTGTAACTCTCTTATCTGATAGAACTTAGCCTTAATTCCTTCATCCTTAATATACATACTCTTAATATATAATATATGTACTTAACGTATGTCATTTATCAGCCCATTGATTTGGGCTTCTACCCTCACCCATCACTCCATCGAAACAGCTGTCACTCAAGTTACCTGTGATCCTCATTTTACAAAATACAATGAAAACTTTTAAATCTTCATCTTACTTGACTTTTAGTAGCATTTGGCATAGCTAACTGCTCCATATTTATGTAAAACTTTTCCATTGGTTTCTATGATACTACATTTTTCTGATTATCTCCTTACATCTATGGTGAATCCCTTTCACTCTCCTTTGCTGGATCTTCCTCTTCTAATCGACCTTTAAATGTTAAAGTTCCTCAGTCTTAGGCCCCATCATTTCTCATCTTAGTCTTCATTCACTCCCTTGGCTTCCATTACTACTTTTTTACCTGTGACTCAAATTTAATCTCTAGTCCTAATCTCTATTAATTCCAGACACATAGATCCATCTGCTTACTTGACATCTACTTACAGGCACCTTAAATTAACATGTCTATCACTGAACTCATGATCTTACCCCTAAAACTTGCTCTTCCTGCATTATTCCCTATATTGATAAAATTAGCATAACTATGCACACAGTTACCCATGACAAATCTAGACATCACTCATGGTAGCTCTGTATTCTTTACCCCTATTTTATCTAATCAATCACCAAGTCTTTTGCTTCTACCTCCTAAAAATATTTTGAATACATCCATTTCTCTCTGAATCCATTATATCTACCCTAGCCCTAGCAACCACTGTCTCTTACCTGGATTCCTATAATAGTCACCTCAATGCTCTCCTTGAATCTCCTCTTCTTCCTTCTACCTCATTCCCTATATTGTATCCAAAGAAAACTTTAATACAAATGTAATTTTTGTCACCCCCTTAACTACCTTTCAATACTTTTCCATTGTTACTACAATAAGGTCCAAAAATTTTAGCAGAGCTTACAAGGTCCTGAATTCTCTGACTTCTGTCTTTTCTCCAGTCTCATCTCATCTATTCTACTCCTTTCTCTGATGCTACTTCAAACACATACTATCTGTTTTATCTCCCCAGTCACTACACATATATATCCATACATACTGTAGTTTTCAACTTAAATACCAATTCATGAATGAGGTCAAAATCCTGATAACTGAAAATTAAATTCATTCACCTGTTATATTCTTTGATTGCACGTTGTACTGTTCCTTCATAGTAATTATCACAATCTGTAGCTACCTAGTTCTTTGAATATTTATGCAGTAGATTTTATGTTCATGAAGGCAGAATCCATATCTATCTTTGTTGTATTTTCACCAATTAGTACAATGCTTAACTCATGGTACACATTCAATAGATACTTATGAGATGGATGAATGAATGGAAAGTTGAAAGGAAGTGAAAAAGGAAGGAATGCTGATACTCTCAATGACAGATATTTGGGTAAAAGATTTCAGTCAAACATTTATATATATCCAAATAGTCACATATTTTAGGTTTACACAAATATAGGGAAAATTATTTTTCTCTTCTAAATCAAGTATAAAATCCAATCTGATTGGCTGATTTCTAATCATTTCATTTTTGTGTCCTTCAGAAATCACTTTGTGATTTTGAAATCTTAGTTGCTCAAAAATGAAATTGGATCATATCCTGGACACAGCAGCAAGGTAGTTTAAAGAACACATGAGCATTGTTGTAATTATCATGCAAGCTTACTAAATGTAATGTATATTTAAATTGAAAAAACTTTATTAAAATTAGATAGGTGAATTTTTACAGCTTCCAGCACTAAAATATATTAGATTTGAGAGTCAGGTTAGATTAATTTCTAATCTTTATGGAAATCATTTTTATTAAAAAGTGGAATGTTAAGAATTTGACAGTAACAGGGTTTGGATAACTCTAAAAGGGTCATCATTTAAATATGCAGGGAAAGTAAAATCAGAGTGCTTTCATGATAGAGATGATTTGTTTATTTTATGTACTCATTTTTAAAAGCTGTTTTAATATTTAGGCTTGTTAAGGAAAATCTGAAATGTGGTTGAATATATTAGAACTTAAATAAGAGTTTTGAC